>NC_048228.1:18865928-19090698 GCF_002007445.2 Ailuropoda melanoleuca | reverse complement strand
GTGGTTTTGAATTGAATTTCCCTGATGGCTAATGATTTTGAACAAGAAACAAATGAACAAATCATAAAATGAGCAGAAGATATGAATAGACACTTTTCCAATGAAGACATACAAATGGCTAACAGATACATGAAAAAATGCTCTGTCATCACTTTAATCTGGAAGTGCCACTGGGGCCTATGTGTCCTTGGAGCCCATGAGATATGGACCTCTATTTGTGACCTTCCACCTCTCTGGGAAGGGTGAGCCTGGGGTGGCGGGAGGTGTTGAAGGCTGTCACCCCTCTAGATTAGAAAGTAGAGTTAACCACTTCCTCGTAGGCTCTGCCAGGACCGTGTTTGTCACTCAGGCCCCTTAGTTCACTTCCTGCTCTGAGGAAGGATTCTTCGGGATCTCTTTTTCTCAGTAGGCCTTCATAACTCAGTTCTGGTTTCCAGTCCTTCTTCCAACACCCTGCACATACTCTATGTTGGGTTTTCATTTCTTCTTTACCCTCAAAACTGAATTAGATAAAGCCACCCAAACTCCCCTACTGAATGTTCTCTACCGGCAACCGGTCTGGCGTAGTGGCTGCAAAGATTTGCGCTGGTGGGGCCCTGGGCTGGCCTGGAGCTGGGGAGGAATGCAACGGCGGTCTCTGTAGGTGTGCAGAAAAAACTGAGTGACCACGTCGCATGATAGCCACACCAGGCCAGTTTTTCCTGGGTGTTGATCTGAACTCAGCTCTGATCCAGGGCAGGAGCTAGAATTTTCATGGCGTTAGTATAGCAGCAGCTTCTGGATGAGTTGCACCTTGTGTGAATTTTTCAGGTGACTCACAAATACGCGTTACCTTCAACTCCTCTCCAACCACGCTGTCTCACCCCAAAGAATCAGAGGGACAACTGAGACTCAGTGTTCGAGCAATCCAGTTACTGTTCAGACTGGTATATTGGTGTCCTAGGGCTGCCATGACAAAACACCCCAGGATAGTATTTATTTTCTCCCAGTGCTGGAGGCTAGAAACCTGAGCTCATGGTCTCAACAGATTGGTTTCTACTGAGGCCTTTCTCTTTGGCCTGCAGATGGGCATCTTCTTGCGATGTCCTCAGTGGTCTTTTTTCTTTGGGAATGCATCCCCGGTGTCTCCTTGTGTATCCAAGTGTCCTCCCCTTATCAGAACACCGGTCAGACTTGATGAAGCCCACCTGAATGACCTCATTTTAACTTAATCACTTCTCTAAATGTCTATTTCCAAATGTAGTCACAACCTGAGGTACTAGACGTGAGTGCTTCAACCTAGGAACTTGGGGAGGACACAATTCAGCCCATAACAATTGGGTTTAGTCTAAAAAGCAAGGCCCATGAGATATTCTAAGCAGGAAATGCTTTAATGAAGGGAATTAGAAACTTATACAAGTGTTGGAAGAGCCAAAAAAAATGAAGGCAGGGAAACCTGTTGCTGCCTTGAAGAAACCCATAGTGCAGAAATCAGAGCTCCAAGCTGCCACTGATGGGTTTGGTTTCATGTAGCAATGAAATCTATGCTTTTTAGGAGAATGCCCGAAACCCTTCATCTGTCTTCTACCATAGTACTGCACACTGCCCAGTCACCTCTGAACAAATAATTGTTTTCCCTCTCTTTCCCTTTCAAGCTTTGGGCAAACACTTATTATTGGCAGAGTCTGTAACACCCCACTGGAAAGGGATTCTAAGGAATATAGTTCTGAGGATCTTCCTTCAACCTGCAGAGAATATAGAATAGGATGGAAATGATGCTGAGTTGGTAACCTTTAACCACAGAGACTAAGCCAAAGAAGAATAATCTTCATCCATACACCAACTCATGCATTCAAGATCTATATTCCAGGCATGGTGCTAAGTGTTCAGGTAGATTGAGGCCAAGATGATCATGATTTCTACTATTGCCAGTCACCATTGAATGTGCCCTTGAGATTTCTTTGGTTTCTACCACAAACCTCTGAAGTAAATACAGATGAGGAATCCAAGGAGCAGAAAGGTTGAATATCTTACCCAAGATCATGCATCTAGAAAACAACAAATCTGGGGTAAGAACCCAAGCAAATGGTTCCAACAGTGAACCATGCTCCATCTTTGAAAGACAATCCTTGCCTCTTGAATTTATAATCTTGCAGGGGAGATATATGGAGCCAATAAGTTCATAAATACTTAATTAAACATTAATTTTCTTTGACAGAAATACCTTTTATACAAAGAAACAAGCCCTGTTCAGTACAATTCTCATTTCCATTCTTGTGCAAAATCTCTTCCTTTTTTCTCAACCCTTCTTTCCTTTCCTCACCCACCTCGTGCTCAGCAGATGACCTTGACTCTGTTTTATAAGAAAGTAGGTGTGAATGGGCATGAATTGCTTCAATGCTGTATGGGTCAGGGTTCTCTAGAGAAACAAAAATGATAGGATGTGTGTATGTATAAAGAGACATTTATTGTAAGGAATTAGCTCATGTGATTATAGAGATTGCAGTCCCACGATCTGCAGTCAGCAAGCTGAGACCCAGGAGAACTAATGGTACAGTTCCAGTCCTCAAATTGGCAGACCAAGACCTAAGAGCTGATGTTTCAGTTCAGGTTGGAAGGCAGAAAAAGACTGATGTCCCAGGTAAAGGAAGCCAGGCAGGAAGAGTTCCTTCTTACTCAAGGGAGGGTAAGGCTTTTTGTATTATTCAGGGCTTTTCAATGAGGCCCACCAACACTGGGGAGGGCAGTTTGCTTTACTCAGTCTACCAATTCAAATGTTAATCTCATCCAGAAACACTCTCAGAGACATGTTCAGAATAAAGTTTGACCAAATGTCTGTCCTCCATGGCCCAGACAAGCTGATGTATACAATTAATCATCACAAGTGTCCTTCCTATTCCTACATCCAAAATTATATATATCTACCTCCACCCTAGCACATGTTAAAAAAATCTAAGTTTTACAGCTCTTATTGGCTTTATTCAGAGATTCATGAATTGGGCAGCATCCTATCTAGCAGATAGAAAGGAGCTCCAAGGAGCTATACATCTTCCAAAAATTAAACACTTTTATAGGCAGAAGGGAGCAGGAACAAGGAAGTTATACTAGGCAAAAAGTGGGTTAGTTATTGCAAAGTTACTTTCCCTTAGGGGATGGCTGGGGTCTTTCAGGCAGACTACTTCAGCAGCATTGATCAGGAGATTCCTGGCTGATGTTTAAGATTCCATTTCTGGGAGACCTGAAACTGTAATTAAGTCTTGATCTGGTGAGGTGGAGCTTAGCATCAGTGACTCCATTTTGCGTCTGTGGTCTTGCTTTTAACACATTCTTGGTTCTTACCAATGTTCTCCATAGTTCTCTCTCCCAGCTGAGGCGTACATTCAGGTTTCTCCTGGTTGCAGAGAAAAAAGTTATCCTTCAGTCCTGGCTTTGCATCTAACTAATGCTTTCTTTGTCTCTCTCTTTCTATCTCTCTCTCACTCTTTCTCTCTTTCTTCTTCTTTTTTTTCCTCTTACATATGCTTTCCCAGTTTCTCACGGTACTTCAGTCTGGTTTTGAAGAATCTAAAACTTCATGTATTAGAAACTGTATCTGGTTCAGCAGAGGTCACAGGAAAACCAAAAGCCTTAAATGGAAGAGTTGTAATTATAATGCCTACAGTGGCCAGGGAGGAAAGTCATGTATGAATTGTCTAGGCATGGGAAATAAGAACTATTGGGGCCTGTGGCAAACTTAAGAGGGCATGCTGCATGTTATATATATTAAAATAACAGTAAACCATTGATAATTAATGTATTATTTAGAATAGAAAAATAATAAAAATACAAAATATACCCAAGAGCTCTTCTTTGAAATAATATAGATAATGGCCACTAACATAAATAAGAGGTAAGAAGCAGAAATGTGCAATGTTAAAAAAAGGAAATTGAGGAGTGTGATATTGTGACTTACAATAAATATAATTTGGTTTTCATTCATTTCTGTCACAGAGCTCCTAAAACCCTTGGAATTGCCTGAGCTACAAGAGCAACCTTTCTTACAACATTTGATCTCTCACCATCAGTTCCTGAAATGACTTTCAGCCATAAGGTGAAATATGTGTCTTGTTATTCTTAACAAGCCCCTTTCCACCACACCTGAGTCTATGTCAATGAGGTGACTTTTGGAAAGCCCCTAGGGATGGAGGCTGGTTGCCATGGGGAGCAACCATGAACAGAGGGGAGGAACTTTTGGTTCCACCCTCTGATTTCCAGGGAGGGGAGAAGGGGCTAGAGATTCAATCAATCACCAATGGCCAGTGATTTAATCAATCATGTCTATGTAACAAAGCCTCCATAAAAACCCTGAAAGGAGGGAGTCTGGAGAACTTTCGGGTTGGTTAACATGTAAAGACTTTGGGAGAGTGATGCCCCTAGAGAGAGCATGGAAGCTCTGGGCTGTTCATCTCATGCATTGCCCTGTGCATCTCTTTTGTCCGGGAGTTCCTAAATTATATCCTTTTATAAATAAACTGTAACCTAGTAATAATATCTGAGGTCTATGAGATGCTTTAGTAAGTTCGTCAATCCCAAGGAGTTTGTCAGAACCTCCTATCTATAGCTGGCTGGTCAGAAACACAAGTAATAATATGGGCTTTTGACTGGTGTGGATTTTGGGGGGGTGTCCTGCAGGACTGAGCCCTTAATCTGCGGGATCTTAAGCTATCTCCAGGAAGATAGTATAAGAATCAAGTTGAATTGTAGGACTCCCAGCTGGTGTCAGAGAATTGTTTGTTGGTACGGGAAACCCCCTCCCCCCACCCTCCACACACTGGAATTAGAAGCAGAACCCCTTTAGCGAGATAATCAAAGAGGAAATAGCTATAAGAAAATGTTACCCAATTTTATGTAAGTAAATGTAGAAACCTAAATGAAAGAGATGATTTTGTTTAAATGGAAATTAATAAAATTTGCCGCAGAAGAGATAGCAAAGTGTGATGATAATTTTATGTGTCTAATTGACTGGGCTAAAGGGATGCCTAGAAAGCTGGTACATTATTTCTGGGTGTGTCTACTTGTTGTTTCCAGAAGGATTAGCATTTGAATGGGTAGATGGAGTAATGAAAACCCACCCTCAACAATGCAGGTGGGCATCATCTAATGCACTGAGGGCCTGGATAGAACAAAAGTGCAGAGGAAGGGCAAATTTGCTTTAGCTGGAACATGTAACTTCTGCCTTTGGACATCAATGGTCCTGGTTCTTAGGCAATGGGACTCGTACCGAGACTTAAGTCATGGGCCCCCTAGTTCACATGCCTTTCCAAGCATTCCTTAGCCCCGTCAAGTAGGCACATAAAATTATCATTTATGTGTATGTATAAACAGCACTTATTTAACAAATGTTCAAATACATTTAAATTAACAGCATATAAGTTATGCTCATTTTAGCACAGTTTTTGCAATAATTTGCTGTAAGAGAGAAAACCTTATCTCTGACTCCACACCACACACAACTGACTCGTTTCTTGTAAGGTGATATT
The DNA here is from genome assembly GCF_002007445.2 of Ailuropoda melanoleuca. Lineage (NCBI taxonomy): Eukaryota > Metazoa > Chordata > Mammalia > Carnivora > Ursidae > Ailuropoda > Ailuropoda melanoleuca. Next base: position 19,085,200 of record NC_048228.1, on the reverse strand, counting down.
AGTTATGGAATGTTTATGAATCCTGTCATGTAAAAGGTTCAAAATTAATACATTCATTAAATAAGTTATTTTTTTAAAGCATGAGAAAAGAAGGAATGTGTAATGGAGGGTTCTTTTATTTATCACATAATACAATTAGAAAGAATTTACATTTAAGATGCCATTCACAAATGAAATTGCAATTTTAGCCAAAATTTTTGCTTCATAGGAAATAACTTTTATTTCATATTTTTTTATTTGCAATTTTTTTAAATGAGTTTTTAAAAAATGGATTAAAACACTAAAGAGGGGACATGTGTCCTTCATGACAAATTCATCTTGCTCAAAGATGAACACTAGGAGCTTTCCTATTTTTTTTTTAAAGATTTTATTTATTTATGTGACAGAGAGACAGCCAGCGAGAGAGGGAACACAGCAGGGGAGTGGGAGAGGAAGAAGCAGGCTCCTAGCGGAGGAGCCTGATGTGGGGCTCGATCCCAGAACGCCGGGATCACGCCCTGAGCCGAAGGCAGACGCTTAACGACTGCGCTACCCAGGCGCCCCGGGAGCTTTCCTATTTTAAAACTGTGAAAAAAAAAAGTTTATTATTTCCATAACTATACACAATCGATCAGGAAGTATTAATCCATGAAAATTTTAAAAATCCAAAGAAATAAAGGATAACAATTGGAAAACAAGTGACAAACATTATCAATATAGGCAAATGATATGTTTGTGAGCCAGGAAAACCAAACAATAAAACCAAAAGAAAGATTTGTCAACATTTTTGTCACTATCTTCAAAGTTAATATAGAAAATATGTAACTTTCCTTAACATAGAAAAGTTCCAAATTAAAAATAAAAATGGAAGAAATAGTTCATCTAATTTATAACAGCAGTAAAAAAAGATTAAATGCCTAGTTATAAATTTAACAAGAAATGTACAGGGCCTATTAAAAAATGTTTAAAGGTTTTACTTAAATAATTGGATGAACATACACTCTCTATATGTAATTATAAAATATTGGGAAGATGTCAATTCTCCATTAATTTATTTCCTAATATGATCATAATAAAATTGCTTGTGAGATTTTAAATTGACTTTATATGACAAAAAAGCAAGCATGGAGAATTAATCTTAAGATACTAGGGACTAAATAAAAAAAAAAAGAGTGTATGTAGCAAATTAGCCCTACTAGATATTAAAAATATTTTAAGCTACTGTTTCTAGAACAGTTTAATATTAGTGTAGTTACTAACAGTGAGAATGTAACATAACCAACATGAGTTTGCTCCTCTGTGAGTCACAGATAGAAACTACACGAGGTGAGTTGTCACACAAAGGAAACTTTGAAGCAAATAAGAAGATCATAGGGAATAACTTAAATGCCTAGAGGGCTAATGGGTACTTTTTGTTTAGGATTAGAATGAATATTTAGATAAGGAAGCCTTGTCATCCTTTGTAGAGCCAGGCACAGGGTTGGGCAGGTGCCCTAAGGAAACATGCCCATACATACATAGCCTGTTATGTAAATGAGGCTTGTGCTCCTCCTTGGGCGGAGATTTTAATATTATAATGAAGTAAAGGTGATTGTTGTTCATTCCAGTGGTCACTCCATGATCCGTCTCTGCAGGTGCAAGTTTGGGATTTAGCTCAAGCTGGTCTGGGTGGTCTGGGCCACTGGAGCTCTTCCTGCAGGCAGTCATTATTCTCTGAGGGGTAATCTTGGTTTCCATCTAGGATATTATGCCCATCCTCTGGGTACTCTTTTGCCTGAGTTGAGAGAGAAACTGGAAAGAAGAGCTTAAGGAAAAACGTGAGACAAAGGTCAGTGGGTATAGGCAGGTGAGTAGTAAAGGTCAGGTCTTGGGGTCTAGCTGGTGACATGAACAATGAAATAGAATGGAGAATCCAGAAAGAGAAGTTGATTCAAAATAAAAAGAAATTTGCCATATAATAAATGTAATCTTTCAAATCAGGGAAAGAGTAGACCACTCTACATAGTGTTAGGTCAAATGACTAGTTATTTGGAGGAAGAGATAAAACTAAACCCCAATGCATTTCCTTCATTAAAACAAATTAGAGATAGCTCAATTATTTAAAATTTTATAATTACTTTGATTATAACTGATTAATAAATCAATTATTTATAATTTTTTAAAAGTAAAAGCTATAAAGGAAGCAAAGGCAAGTTGTCTACTACCTTCAATGAGGAAGATCTTTGTAGACAAACAAAAACAAAAGCCTGGGTAGGAAAAAAAAAGCCCATACATTTGACTATATAAGAATTTAACATTTCCACAAGGAAAAAATAAAAATAAAATTAAGAGATAAATTGAAAAGTATAAATTTACTGATTATATGAAGAGATTGCATATGTCAACAACTAACATAAAAATAGCGAAGACTGTTCATACAGGCTCAGGAAGAAATTCAAATGACTTGTTTAGCTGGGAAAATAACCCACTATCACCTATAATTAGACATCATAAATTAAAACACTAAGATGCTATTTTTAAACGTATCAATTTGGAAACAATTACAATTTTTATAAGACCAAGTGTTAACCCAAGAGTGGGAAAATGGGTCACATATGCCAGTGTGAATGAAAAATGTCTTTCAGAATTAAATATGTACAAATTCTTGGACTCCACAGTTCTACTTTAAAGGATTTATTGATAGTCTCCATGTGGAAGGAAAATATTTTGCCTTTTTAAAATAATAAACTGGAGATGAATTTCATATCCATAATAAGATGCATAATGGGAACAGTATGTTATTGTCTTCAAGTATGTCTATGTGAATAAGTATGAATAGGTAAGGCCCAAGGAAAGGGGCATAATATGCCCACATCTATGTAAAACTTACTTATTTGTGTTGGTGTAAAAGTGTGACAGAAGATCTTCAAGTCTGTAGGTAAGGGAGACTAACCCAGTACTACATAGCCTCTGGCTCTGTTTAATTTCACTCTTTTTAAAAAAATCACATTCTACTTGAAAGAAAGGGGTAAAGGTCCACTTATATAGATGATTAAGCCAAAGTGGAAATAGATACTAGTAATGAACTGTTGTTGAAACAGCAACAACAAAAACAATCAACGCTTTAAGTCATTTTTTAAGAACAGGGAGGTGAATTAAACAGGGAAATGTTGTAAATATTCATAACGAGGGAAAATCCCTTGTATTATTTGCATGAAAAGAATTTCAGTTACTGGTAAATATAAATAACAAAAACTTCTAGTAGTTTTAACTTTCCCTTCAATATAGAGACAATATATAGAGACTTTATTGCATGCCTGATGAGTCCTCTACGAAGTGGTTCTTGAGGCATCTTTCCATCACTGCACATAAGAAAATTTCTCCCGTCTGCCATTAGAGGGCAGCAGATGATCGGTCATTTGCTCATCAGTTCCAGGTGGTGGCTGCCACAATTAAATGGAAATCTCCCAGCTCAGGCGCTTTGCGACTGCAAAAGTTGCTGAACTTTTCTAGATATCAACTTTACCAGCAAAATGTGTGTGTGGGGGGGCAGGGGTGCTGACAGAACTCTAAGACCTTTCCCAGGAATATCAGGCTGCGATTTAACTCAGTAGATTCACATGATTCTAGGGACTGCTGTTAAGATAAAAGGCAACCTTGTCAAAGTGTAACTATTAAACAAAAACTGTTTAAGCCCAAATCTGTCTAGATACTACTCTATTCTTTTAGGAATAGCTAACAGTTTTTGAGAATTCTTAGGAGCCAGATACAGTTCTCAGCACTTTGGTTGTCTTATTATTTACATAGCACTCCCGTTGAGGTAAATGTGGTCATTAGTCCCATTTTGCAGATGAGCAAGGTGGGCACAGAATGGTAGGGCCAGAATGTAAGAGCTCTGACACCAGAGGCCGAGTGTATAACAGCTCCATCATGCGATGAAACTTCCAGCATAATGAAAGGCAACCCAATTGTCTAATAAAATCTTAATAATTTCATCGGGCTGGCAATGCTTAGCTTTGTCCTTATAGAAAATGCTTTTCTTGGGAGCTTTTCAGGGCATATTATCATACAATTGTACCCTATACTTTGTACTTAAGCAATATTTTGTTATAAAAACATTGTAATCTGTCCATTGCAATAACTGTTGATCTCTGAGCGAGTCTCTGCCCCCCCCCAACCCATCCCATAGCTGCTGGCAACATCCCACACAGCTTTGCTGCCCGCACCACTGCAGTTCACACGAGCTGCTCACTGAATGGTTCTTTCCTGTCCCCATAGGCCATGCTTCTTTATTCATTTATTCATTCATTCATTTATTCACTCATTCATTCGTTTATTTATTGGAGAGAGAGAGCATGCATGCAAGCACACGCTTATGAGTAGGGGGAGGGGCAGAGGTGGAGGGAGAGAGAGAATCCTCAAGCGGACTCTCTGCTGAGTGTGGAGCCAGACACCAGGCTCTAACCCAGGACCCTGAGGTCAGGACCTGAGCCAAAATAAGAGTCAGACGCTTACCTGACTGAGCCGCCTAGGCGCTCCTCCATGGGCCATGCTTCTAAACCGTGCTTCAGGTGTGGTCTCCCTTTAAGGCTTTGCCCGACCCTACAACGCAGTCTAACATGCACCTTCTTGCACATCCCTACTTTGGCAGCAATCTTATTGTACTGTATTTGTTCATTTTTTTGTTTTTTTCCCAGCTAGATATAAACTCTCAGATATTTTCTCTCTTTTCATCTTTGTCTCCTAAGTTCTAACATAGTACTTGGAAAATAGCAGATAATAAATATTCTTCAAAAGAAGGAAGGGAGGGAGGGAGGGAGGGAGGAAGGAAGGAAGGAAGGAAGGAAGGAAGGAAGGAAGGAAGGAAGGAAGGTTGTTTTTCAAACCTTTGCTCTGAAGTCTTTTAACAAATCTACCTTTTACATAGATTTTTTTTTTCCTGCCGGTGACCTTAATGATTTTGAATAACCTAAAATAATTCTCTGAACATAAAATAATTCTCTATTTAATTGTTCAATAAGTTTGCAATGACATTTCTTTTGTTTTATCTTTTAAGTCATTGTGCCCAGGTATTTTGGATGATGAAAACGTTCTTAACAATCTCTAGGCACACACTGGTATGCCCGATAATTCTGAGAACCAGAATTAGATATCAATTGTAGGGAGGCAGGATTGCAAAAACCAGTACAGTGTGGGAGAGTCCCTACACCTCCTGGGGGATGCAGATGGCTGGCTAGATGGAGACACAGCTGCTTATCCATTTTGGAATAAGCAATTAAAGTCAGAACCACATGACTTCCATCTAGAAACACCTTACCCTGCTTGAGGGGTCCCTGGATTGAAAACATTCTTGCTGAATCTAGAACTAAATTGTTTCTCCTCACAGGTGCTCAGGATTTAGGCCCGGGATAATCATTACATGCCTCTTGGGTCGGCTCCGCTAGCTTTTGTTTGGTTTTAAATTGGTCTCTGCATCAGTTTCCATCAGACTTTGGCACTTTAGGTAAAATGTCTTTCTAAAATGGATGTCCTTCTGTTTACAAAGATATATGGAATCAGTGTCCTCAAAATACTTCAACTTGCCACACTTTTCTAAGTAGCAATCTGCCTCCTTGACCTGTGTTTTTGATGGCATCCTATCTCATCTCAGTCCTTCTATCTCTCTGAGAAGTTCTCACTCCTTGACTATAAATATGTTTAAACTTTTTTCCAGCCTAATTTTAAAACAAACTTCACTAGAATCTGCTATTGCCCTGTCCCCCAAAATACTTTCCCTCTCAAGCGCTCAAGCTCTTCTGCTCTCTTTCTTTCTTTTCAAACCAAAATGTTCAACTAACATTCCTAGAAAGGTAGAGAAGAGCCTGGAGAAATGTATGAGCACAGCAGGGAAGAGAACGTGCAAAGCATATTCAGGGAGTGTGAACAGACCAGTTCCCTGACAGAGCGAGTTTTGGGGAATGATGAGAAGTAAATCTGAAAAGATTTTTTTTTAGTTAAATTACAGAAAGTCTTGCATGCCAAGCTGTGAAGTTTGGATGTTATGTGGTTGGCCATGATAACTATAGCAGATATTTGATAAGGAAAATGCTGGGGAGAATGAGCGTAGGGGTCCAGACAAGAGACTTTAGAAGGCTGTTGTGTGGAATGAGGTCCTAAAACACACTGCAAAGAAAATTAGATCCTGATCATGTTATCAGGATTAAACTTTTTGAAAATAAGGTTATTGGAAATAGAATATAGTTTACCAAATTCAGGGCTTGTTAAAATAAAGCTGTAACTAGTCTTAAAAATGTGTTTGTAAATGTGTTTATACAAAAACGTGTTTATACACAGGTGAAAATCTCAAATGAATGTTACTAGCACATGGAATAAAATGTTATTTTGCAAAGGAGAAGCACACCTACAAACACATATATGCATAACTACTGTTTTGAAAAAACCTAAGAAGGATTAAGAGGGGCAGGTCAGTCTTCCGTGCTCTGTGTGTGTGTGTGTGTGTGTGTGTGTGTGTGTGTGTGTGTGTGATTTGGCCTGGAGCACTGCCTCCATCCTTCTCTCCCTCTGACTGCAGGTCCCATCTCTGAAGCCCTTTGCTGGCTGCTTGCTACCCTCCCTCCCCCCCCCCCCCCCCCCCCCCCCAGCTACCGATAGTCCGCACTGGGGGCTACCTCTCTCTGCCATGTCTTCATAACGAGTCCTCAGGCAACTCAAAGCCAGTCAGCTTCTCTTGTCCGCTTGACTCTTGTATATTCTTGCCCTATTAATATCTAACCATTCAGAGCATGTCAGAGTAGAGCTGTGTCTTCTCCCTGTCCCGCCACCAGAGACCACTCTAGACCTCCCAGTTCAGTCTCCCCATTTCAGAGAGCATATGTGTGTTTCTGCAAGTGGCTTCCCTGAGGCTCCATGTGCTTAGCTGGGAAGTGAAGGAGGGATCCCAGGACATCAGCAGTCTCTGCAAGTACTCCGCTTCAACAGGCCTGGCTCTGCCTACTTTCTCCCTGTTTGATTCTTGCAAAGGAAGGGGTGAGCTTGAGCTGCTAAACTGGTTTCACAAACTCAGTCGGTCCTGCATGGGGGGCTAGTCAGGCACCTATAGTTGTTGACCTTTGGGGGTCTGAGGGCTCTAAGCTCTGAGTCAGAAGGAAATTTATCATTTAGCATCTCACACACACACACACACACACACACACACACACACGATCACATGCTCACCCACTCATGCACATGGACAAAGGGCTAGCTGGACAATAGTTACCTGAGTACAAGAATTAGCTTAAACTTTTTCTCTGTGTTTTTCTGTGTTTTCCAGGTTTTCTGCCTGGAAAATACATTACTTTTTCAAGTAACAAAATAGTAAATATTGTAAAATAAAAGAAATCATAAGCAAAATAAATTTTATATATTATCTGCTCCAATTTAATAAAATGCCTTAGTGAAAAAAATATTTTCTAGTATGTCTGATGACTCATTGGAGTCATTTCTATTTGCGAAAATTTATGATTTTATTACTTTTCAGATCTCCTTACTAATTTATGTAATAAAATCAGTGAAATATTTATATATTTTTAGTTATTGTACCTTGAAAAGGAGACCTTATAATTGTGTTGATTTCCCATTTCATTGAAAATTCCGTCTGGGGCTTTATATTGCATTAGGAACTGTTGTGGCTCATAAATATTTATTTAGAAAATTTGATTAATGCCTGAATGTTCTTCCTTTCCTTTAAATAGTCACAACAGTAGCCCTGAATCACACATACAACATCGACAAAACTTTGTCCCTACCCCATTTATCTCACCACAGACCAGAGGTTCTGAACTTAGATTTTGGCCTCATGTATCCCAGCTGCCTTATCATCTATAGTGAGGTTCACAGGTGACCCTGAATTTGATCAACAACAAACTCAAAAATGAGTTTTTGAAATCAATTTTTATAAACCAAATCTCAAATATGTATAAAGAAGTTAATCTTCTTCCCTAATTATCTATCCCTCTGCTTGGAGTGAGGTCTGAGGGCCTGGGTGAATCACATCCCCTCTCCTGTGAGTTCTTATCCAGACGGGGAAATTTAAAGGGGTAAATATCAGCTTTATTTGGTAAGTAAAAATAAAACAGGATTAGGCATAGATTTAGAACCCAAATTGGGCCTTTTTCTCTGACTCTCCTGCCCAGTTCCAGGGTGGGTGGAAAGGTTTTGCCCTCATGACTGACTTTTCATGTGGTAGCATGGCACTTGTCCTGGAAGAAGTCTGCCAAAGGATGGTGAAAAGAAAAAAAAAATGTTTTCTTCTAAAATTGTTTATTCATAGGAACTAGAGCTCCCTCTTTAGCAATATGAGGTATAAAGTAATCAAAGTCATGCTTACTACCGAACATGTCAGAATGCTTTTATCCCATTGCTAAAAATGTAAGCCTCTAGATGAAATCAGATTGGTGAATCACCTCTCACAATGTGCTTGGTGGTTATTTTAATTGTGCTTTACTTTGGATTTCGTGTATTTTCTTCTTTTGGATTAAATGAGTGGACCTAGTGATCATCAAAATAAAGAGATCATGAGGATTTTGAAATTAAGAACTCCTTCCAAGAAGAGTGCACGATGATGTCTATTCGTTGCTTTTGTGTATTGGTTTGACATGATTTCAAATGCACCTGTTTATGACAAATACCAAAAGAAAAAGTTTTTTTTTTCTTTTTTTTTTTAAAGACAGAGAGGGAGAGAGAGAGCGAGTGAGCACAGAAGGAGAAGCAGACTCCCGCCCAGCGGAGGGCCCAATGCGGGGCTTGATCCCAGAACCCTGGGATCATGACCCGAGCCGAAGGCAGACGCTTAACTGACTGAACCACCCAGGCACCCCCCAAAAAGGTTTTCTTTTGATACAAGAAAGAAGTTGTGTCAGGATGGCATCATCTCCTCTGTTCTCACTGATAAGAACTCAGTAACTCAGCGGCTGAGGAGCCCTGCTGGGGGCTAATGGATAAAAAGACACCTGAAGAAGCAACGAACTGTGGCAAGGAGACATTTAGACTATCAATACTGAGAGTTTGTGGGAACTACCCGAGAGTGTTCAGTCTGGGCAAGGTGGCTCTTTACTGATCTAAATAGCTCTCCGAAGACCTTGGGGCATTTGGCGCCTGCATTGCAAGAACAATTGTTTTACCAAACGTAGCAAAATGTGCACAGCAGTCTCGGGAAGAAAATCCTCTTGTCCATCAACACCGGTGCTCTTGTTGCCTGGTACCAAGCAGGAGCAACAGGGACTTTTACTTCTGCTCTGGACCTCGGCTCTCTGTTGGCTGAAGCATCTCACCCAGCACCAACTTGCATCAAGGTACACCTCAACTAAATTTGGGCTTTATTCCTTTTATCTCCCCTAGCCTGGAATAACAGTGTGATCAATCTATCATTGATTTGGAGCCTGTTGTTTCCTTATTGGCTTATTAAGAGACCTTATCCTGTATGCTATTGGCTGTGAAATTCATGCAGTGAACCTGTGTTAAATAAATTGTCGGCAAAGACAAACTCAGTCTCTGAGTATTAATTCGCCTCCCAAACAAAACATTGGTTTTCCTGTTTGGCCTAGGGACGAATGGAGTAAACAGATCATTATGCTATCATGTGCTTCCCTATCAGAGGAAGATCTGCTAACTGAGCATCCCCGAATTGACCTGTGAGTCCTGCAACAAATGGAAAGTGATGAATAAAGGTCTTATTTGTTTCTGGCCTCGATTCCTCAACAGTGATCCAAGATTTTGTGCAGAGAACCAAGATTTGGTGTTGATCCAGGGTTTTGTATTAGGAGCCAATTTGAATCAAGAGCAAATTGCTAAGGAGAGGTTCAAACGCCTGTCCTTGACGGGGGAGGAAGGACGGGAGCAGAGAAGAGGAATAAGGCTCCTGGAACTTCGCTTCTCTACAGTGATTCATATGCTCCTTCGCCCTCAGCTGCTGCCTTAATGGAGGTCAACCTGTTCTGAACTTCAATCTCCCAGAACATGGGGAGATGTGGGAATGAGGGGAAAGTTCTCCCTAGTAAAGAAAAAGTAGGGAAGTTTATGCTCCCAGCAAATGCCTAATGCCCAGTACGTAGTACTCAGTAAATGCTATTCTGTGAAATTGAAGAAGTTTGAAAATGGCTATTTGTATCAGGACAACAAATCCCGTATCATTATATTGAGCGGCAAAGCCAAAAGAGACTGATAGTCAAAGGTCCTTTGGAAGCAGCATCAGCCATCACTTTATGCAGGGGAAGTCCCCAGCTGTGGTGGCCTTGGGTTATAGATGTGAGCACCACCTTGCTCTGTGGGAAGGCCAGTCATCAGCATGGGGGATCTGTTAAGTCCTGGAGGGGAAGTCAACTCTTTTGGACATGTGTACAGTGGCTGACGCGTCCCCTCAGCAAATAGAGGGAAGCTTCTTTAAATATGCCCCAGAGGAGAGTAGACACTTGCGTGACTGGTCTTTTGAGCTGGGCGGAGACAGAAGCCATACAGTTTAGAAGCACAGAGGGGTAGGGTTTGGTCTTATCTCGTCCATCTCCTTGGTTGGAGCATGCTCCTGACAAAGCTGCGAAGGACACAAAGGTCACTCTCACCCACACGTTCAGGGTCCTGATCTCTGCTTATATGTTCCTCCCTCTTTATATGTCCTCTCCTCTGTGACCCACGTCATAATCGCTTCTCAGGAAACCTCTGATTGAATCATCTCACTAAGGAGAAAACTACTACTATGTATTTTATATATCCCAGACAAATTTGTCTTTTATTAGGGTTGGACAAAAAAGTTGGCATTCAGGGGCGCATGGGTGGCACAGCGGTTAGGCATCTGCCTTCGTTCGGCTCAGGGCGTGATCCTGGCGTTCTGGGATCGAGCCCCACATCAGGCTCCTCCTCTATGAGCCTGCTTCTTCCTCTCCCACTCCCCCTGCTTGTGTTCCCTCTCTCGCTGGCTGTCTCTGTCAAATAAATAAATAAAATCTTAAAAAAAAAAAGTTGGAATTCAAAGTAGTGCATTTCCAACAGTGGAGTTTAAGGCAGTGTTTTAGATAGGATGAGTGGGTAAGTTAAGCCGCCGTATCAATGGTTCAAACACAACAGAATTTGATTTCTCATTCGCATAACAGTTCAGTGAGGATGTTCAAGTGACTGAATAGATTTCCTTCCCATGTAATTCAGAGACTGTGTCTTAGGCCTCACTTACAATTGCAGCCAGCAGTGGAAGAGAGCGTGCCCAGCTTCTCTGTTAGAAGCTGCCATCAGGAAGCGGCACAATCACCTGTGTAATGTTTCATCGCTGAGCGCTTAGTCACGTGACCACGCCTACTTGCCTGCTAGAGTTCTCTATCACCCTGGAAGAAGAGGAGGGTGCATTTTGGCATAAAACCAATAGTCTCGGCCCAAATTGTTAACCCAGGGTGTGGAGCAGGGTGGCCCTGGAGGGGTGCGGACCATGAGGACGATCTCTCTCAGTTACCACATAACCTGAAGCCTGCTTCGGCTGCTGAGACTCATTCCCAGGATTTTTCAAACAGATTTATTAACATCATTTTGCCTCTTTGTAGATCTCCCTAGTTTTGCGACAGTGGACATATTCTGCGTGCTGCATATGTCAGTGGCCACTGGCCCCGGGCCGTTCGCCAGCCCCTCCACTTCTCCAGCCGACCTGGGGGTCGATCCCAAAGGCCACTACAGTGGACGGCTCCTATTCACCAGCTCCAGGCCTTTGCTTTGCTTGGGATCTGCCACTGGGCCTCTGATTTCTCCTCCTTTCTCTGATTCTTTTCCTGGGACTGTTTCAGTGCTGATCAGCATCTGAACCTCATGGTGAGGAGAAGGTGTTGGAGGTGGCAAAATAAGCATAAGCCTGTTAATTACTTCTTAAAACTGTAGAACGTAGGGTTGACCGGTTGGAGCTGAAATGTGGTTACAGCTGTGGATAATCACCCTTTATCTTCTGGTAGCATAAGCACAGATACTTAAGGGGTGTCTGTGATATTATTTAACACTCTAAATTTATCACATATTTATGGGAAGAAGAGTTTAATGCATTTTTCTAATTGTAATGTAATGTTGTAATGTGATTTATAGTAAGAAATATATATTTGGGGGCGCCTGGGTGGCACGGCGGTTGGGCGTCTGCCTTCGGCTCAGGGCATGATCCCGGCGTTATGGGATCGAGCCCCACATCAGGCTCCTCCGCTATGAGCCTGCTTCTTCCTCTCCCACTCCCCCTGCTTGTGTTCCCTCTCTCGCTGGCTGTCTCTATCTCTGTCGAATAAATAAATTAAAAAAAATCTTTAAATAAAAAGAAATATATATTTGGTTTTCATCCCATTTCTGGCGTGGAGCTCCTAAAACCCTTGGAATTTCCTAAGTGGTGAGAGTGATAAAGTTGTCTTGTTATGCTAATGCCCAAACTTTTAGGAAGCACTCCAGTGTGAGGACTGGTTGCCACTGGAGCCAACCTCTCCTGCTAGGAGAGGGTTGGAACTTTTCAGTCCCACCTCCTGACCTCCGGGGAGGAGAAAGGGGGGCTGAAAGCTAAACCAGTTACCAATGGCCAAGGAGTTAATCAGTCATGCCTGTGTAATCAAGCCTCTTTAAAAACTGAAGGGGCCGGGGTTCGGAGCACATGGGCAGTGGTGGGAGAGTGGCGTCGCTGGAGGGCTCCTCACTCCTTTCTGGGTAACTGGCCCCTAGGCTGTTCATCTGTATCCTTTCCCATATCCTTTTATTTATTTATTTGTTTATTTTTTACACAGAGAGAGAGAGAGAGCGCACGAGCTGAGGGGGGAGAGGGGCAGAGGGAGAGAGAGAACCTCCAGCAGGCTCCACAGCATGGAGCACGTCACAGGGCTCAGTCTCACCGAACTCAGGAGATCGTGACCTGAATCAAGAGTCCAACACTTAACTGACTGAGGCACCCAGGCACGCCTCCCATATCTTTTTATAACTAAGGTAAGTAAAATGTTCTTTTTAGCCCAGTGAGCTGCTCTAGCAAATTAAACCTAAGGAGAGGGTTGTTGGAAGTTCTAATTGACAGCTGGTGGGTCAGAAGCACAGGTCTTGCCTGTTGGCATCTCAGGTGGGGGTAGGGCAATCTTGTGGGATTTGATGGTGCCTCTGCCTAAACAGTGTCAGAATTGGGTTAAACTGTAGGACACCCAGCTGGTGTGAATAATTGCTTGGTGTGGGGGAAAATCTACACATTTGATGGCCAAACGTGTCAGAAATGAAGTGTTCTGTGTGGATAGTAAAGGAGGCACACAGGAGAGAAAAACTCAAGAGAAAGAGTCATAGGAGGGAAAGACTGGGTTTTCCTCCCGCCACACTGTGTGAAAGAACTGTAGGTTTTTCTTTTCAAACATGTTAACAAGAAATAATTGTAACGGTGAATGTTTATTGAGAGATTACTTGTCCAGTGTGGTCTTAAATACTTTATGTACGTAGTTTCATTTAATTCCCTCAACAACCCCGGTAGTCGGTACTTTTACTGCCTCTAAATCGTAGTCAAGAAAATTGGGCCATAGCCAAACGCACATACCTAATAAGGGACAGAGGCAGAGCTATGTAATTGCAGAGCCCAAGAATTGAACTTTTGTGTTCTTTGCCGTCCTTACTCCAGTACCAAACTGTGGTCTGCCCATTTTTAAAGAAAATATGGCAAACATATTTTTCTTTTGAGAAAGTGAATTAATTTGTGAAATTTTGCTTTTTTTCCATGGGGTGAGAATGGAATGGGATATTGAATCAAGAGCCAAGAGGCCCCATTCTCTGTTGATAACTCTGTCATCAAAGCAACACTCCCTGAATGGTCCTCGTCAAATCAGTGGGTAATGAACTATCATGGAATTTAGATGACACCCCCCACTCTAAAGGGAGAAGAAAGTTTATAGCAAATGAAAATGGAAGGCAGAGGTGGGGGGCCGTACGGTGTACCCCTGGCCCCCACATAGAGCACAGCATGGACACTGCTGATACCAGTTCCTGTTGACTGGTCTACCTAGTTTATGAAGCAGATCTCCTGCGAGGTTCAATAGCAGCTGTGCGCTGCCATCACAGATCACATGAAATCTTTTTCTGTCCTTTGTGTTCTGTAACTCAACAAATTGTAAACGGTGCTCTAGCAAGTGCCAAACAGGGTGTAGGCAGCTCAGGTCACCTGGGGACACACCAATTGCTGTGCCTAATGACGAATATCGGAAAGCCAATTAGGCCCCAGCAAGTTCCCCTGAGCAATCCCTGATACGGTGTTGACTTTTGTGAGGCCTCAGCAATGCGGAGCACCTGCAAAGGGCTCATTAGCTACCGGAAGTCTCTTTTGCTGTTCAGCTGCACCTCCAGCTCGGAAACATGAAACTCTTGGCAGGGAGAGCCTGCCAGCAGCTCAGGGAAATTTTTTCTTTGGTTTTTGTTCACAAGGCTAAGCAACCTCTTCAGTCACCTGAAAATCCACAGTCCCATGCAGCCAGATGACCGCATGTATAATAGTTATGGCCATCCGCCCTGCTTATTGTTGTAGAGTTCCAAGCATTGTAAAGCACTTTGGAGAATTAGTCTCTCTCAAACAGATTTTTTACAGGGTCCCCCACCCCGACAGAGCTCACACTTTCTTTTTCACACTTATTATCGCTATCTGTTTTGGTATGTTTGATTTGCCCTGCAGCAATCTTTTAGAATGTTTTTCCTGGATATATAAATTAAATTAGCTAAGTGACTTCAGAGATAACTTCAAGGCAATTTTTCTTTTTCAAGGCAAATTTTTAATCGGTCTCTCCTCCCTTCATTCAGTAAGTCCTTATTTACTGTGCAGTATGCTCTGCCCTTTAGACCCTGGGACTATGACAGCAAATAAGACCCCAAGTCCCTTCCCTCGTGGAAAAAGGGGAGACCTTCCTAAATAAGTTAAATGAGTAACACGGATGGTGAAGGTTCTGTTGAGATGACTAGATCAGGGAAGCACAATAGGAACTAGGGTGTAGGGATGGTATTGTTGTTTTGAACCAACGAGGCAGGGAGGGTCTCACTAACATGACGCATGAGTAAAGACTTAAAAGTGGCAAGAAAATGAGGCCGCTCTGGGCAGGGAAGAGCAACCGGTCAGAGAAGGAGTGCGGTTTTATATGGACTGATTCCTTCCGGTCCTTGTATTGCAAAGGGAGCAACAATTCTATATTGACTGGTTGTATTATGACCAAAATGCGATGGACTGCATTTCTGTGTTCCTCTCAAATTCGCATGCTGAAACCCTTATCTCAGTGGGATGGTATTTGGAGATGGGGGGCCTTTGGGAGGCAGTCCAGGATGAGTATGGAGCCGTCACAAATGGAATTGTGCCCTTATAAGAGGATATCAAAGAGCTCCCTCATGCTCTGCCCTTGCCATGAGGACACAGCCAGAAGTTAGCATTCTGCAACCTGCAAGAGTGCTCCCAACAGGACCCGACCATGTAGGCATCTTGATCTTTGAGCTCCAGCTTCCAGAACTGTGAGAAATAAATTTCTATTGTTCATAAGCCACCCAGACTATGGCAGTTTGTTATAGCAGCCCAAATGGATGAAGACACCCATAAAATTAACTAATGAGTTTGGAAAGATAAAACATTGTGAAGAAATCTCAAAAGATTTGGTCTAAAATAGCTATGTTTATACAAACAGACTTGACTGTTTTATTTTAGTGTTGAATGCAGACCAAACAAAAGTATATTTTATCAAATAACTGTCTTCACTACATTTCATTTTGAAGCAGTTATTTTTATGGCAAGTAACAACAAGGAGGCCCTGTACGGAGAAAGCATGAAGGTATTAGGCAATCATCAATGATATTCAGGTAAAAATCTTTCTTCAGGAGCAAATTAATCTGACTTGATTTCCCAGCTTCTGTTTATCAGTCAGATAAATTTAATAATTTGAAAGTATTTCATTTTGCAAGCCTGATATGATCTACATCTCTGAGTCTTCTCTTAATGACTGAGGACATCCCTAAACTGTTCTTGTGTGTGAAAGCAACAGTTCTGGTCATCCCCTCTCTATATTGATAACCACAGTGGGAAATCCTTTAGTGCCTATGCAATTGTATCCTATTTTCCACCATGAGAAACTATAGGGAAGAAGATAGTAAGAAAGCGAGGATGCTGTAATTCCAATGGTTTTGCTCAGTGGTGACTCTTGTCAAAGTCCCAGGGAGAGAAGAAAAGTATCCATGTCTGTCCAATGTCAGAGAGGGAGTCCCACTCTGCTCTGGGGTTGCAGTGGGCACAACACACCCTCAAATTCCTTGAAGGTGAGTAAAGCTTCTGCACTCAACAAGTGTTCAGAAAACTTTTTAGTGTGGGTGCAGTGATTCACTTAGTTTGAAGAATTGAAAGGCTGGTTCTGTTATTTTGAGTAAGTGACAGCACAGAGTACAGGGGGGAAAAAAAAAGCCCAAATGAATGGGATCAGGGGTCTCTGGCAATGTGTAGAAGGTTCCAGATAGGATTCTGCACTCAGGTCAGGTCTGATGTTGTAAGATCTGCCCTTGAAGAGGCATTGGTACATTTAAGGCCATGAAAGGTTAAGATCCAGTAGGCATTTAAAATCTGTCATTTAAACATTGTCCAGTTCCAGCTGAGAACCACGTTTTCATTTTCCCAGTTCCTTTTAAACACACTCAGTATCTGTTACTGGTTTGGAATCATAACACTGAAATGGCCTCTTTCTTTGTAGAGACCTCAGGAATCTGCCAGGATTTTTCAGGGCCTTCATATTCTTCAGCAGTGGTTTTAACTTTTTGGGTTTTTGTGGGGTTTTTTTGTTGTTGTTGTTGTTGTTGCTGCTGTTGTTGTATGTTTGTTTGCTTTTAATCCTAACTGCATTATGTAGTTTGTCAGCTAAATGGCTTCTCTCTATCTGGTGTGTTGTTCTTAATGATTCTCTGTGGTGTCCTTTCCATTTCTCACTCCCTGATCACCAGAAGTTAATAACAGAACTCTAAACAAATGAGCCACTATTTCCAAGGGACCATTTCTGCCAGTATTAGATTATTTTTGTGTTGTGTGGGGTTGTTGCCTAGGAAGCTTTTATTTTCAGTAACCACAGTTTTTGTTGTTTCTTGATTTCAGGGATGGTTAAAAAAAAAAAGGCAGTTTTGGAGTATGTGTAGAAAAATTATCTTTAAAATCCCCAGTTACCATAGCATATAATTTCCTATAAAATTTTTACTGTGAAACACAGAAAAGCAACCTCTTAATGGAAATGATTACTGCAAGCTTTATATGAAAACGCCTGTGAAGAGAGATTTTAGAAGCTAAATCCCATATCCTAGAGTCCATTTTAAGTTCAGTGGGTGAACTAACCAAAACCAGTTTCAGCCTTGGAAAATAATTTTACCGAACTGTTTACTCACCTGAAAAAGTCTCTAACAATGGACAAGGATATTTAACTGATGGACAGATATTTGGTTGAACCCTACAAAGTAGCCTTTTTTTTCCCCCATCAAAAATGGTGGGATATCAGCAATTTCATAGGGTCTGATTTAATACACTTAAGATAGAAGTTCAAAAATACAGCAATCCAGGTCTATGCAAAGACCTGGAGAAGTGGGGGAGAAAAGCTCTGTAAGGATAAAATAGAGAACTAGGCAACTAGGGGCCAATTCTCCAAACTGGATGCTCTATTACAATGGTTCAAAATTTAATGCTGTCTGTTTTTGTGGAACACTTACAATGAGCTAGTCATTACATTGATCTCTCTGTGTTATCTATGTATGCTGTCTAGAGATACCTCCCAGATTGACGACATAATGCACTTTCATCATTTTTATGTGTCAAGGAATTGTTTCCCAGGATTGAAACAACTTTCCCAAGGCTGGATAACATTTGAGACTATTCTTGGCCTGATCCTAAAATTTTTGCTCTGAATTATTATGCCATTTTCCTCTTGTGACTAGAAAACAGGAAAAAGCCTAGATGTTGGAGAGTTTTGGGGGTGCCCTTTCTCTTGTATTATCAAGAGAAGAATCTATACCCAAAAGCAAATTCTGTAGTATTTCCCTTTTTCAGGCTACTCTTTTTTTTTTTTTTTTTTTAATGAAGCAGAGCTTTAAACCACCAGGTGTCAGAGTCATGCAGATTTTAAAAGAAATCCTTTCCTTTCTTGCTATACCTCAAAGACTAGAGTGTTTTATTTACAGTTGAATTCAAAGTTATAAATGCCATCTTTTAATTTTCTGCCAAGGATGCATCAAAGGTAGAAAATAGCTCAGCTGTAAGAGTTATGGGTGGCTAGGGATGGGGCATGAGGATGCTAAGGAGACAAGAGGATTTTCTTTCCCCTTCTTTGGTGGGAGTGGGGAAATGTCTTTGTGCTTCATCCTAGGTTCCTGATATCTTGGAAGATGGTGAATAGTGAACCCTTCCCCATTGCCGTATTTCCTTTCCCAACTTCTGATTTATATTTAAAAAATAAAAATACAGATGGATTATAAGAAGGGATGAAGTGTAAAAACAAGGAAAAGGTGTTTTAAGGCCTTGGACAAACCTACATAAGTGGGTTTATAAATGTTACTTTAGTTGGGGGGAGTTAGATCCAGAATCTTCAAAAGCCATGACAGTGCCTTTATCATCCCTCCCCTACCCCAGAAAAAGAACCCACATGTGCCTCCTTCATATTTGTAAGCTTGCCTTCTACCTTGGACATCTCCTATTTGAGAGCTTCAGCTGGTATGTGTTTGTTTAAATTTCTCTGCCCCATCAGTCTTAAAACAGATCTGGTAAAGTGGATGCAGTGTAGGCCTGAGACATGGGGAACTGGCTGGGTAGACAGTGTGAGTTCCACCATGGGTCTGACACCACTAGAGATATTAAGAAATTTCCTAGAAGCTTGTGGGAGAAACTAGCTCTACTTTTCCAGGAGCTTAGTTTATTGATTCATTCATTAGACTCCTATTTTTTTAATTGCCTACTTTAAGTCAGGCATTTTGCCAAGAGTTGTGGATACACAGATGGTTTGAGCATAATTTTTACCCTCAATGAGAAATGACAATGGGTTTAGCTAAATAAACTGTCAATGACACAGTACCGTAGGAGGGTGGTGACAGGGCTGAGGGGAGCACAGGGTGCTAGACTATTCCAAAGGGAGTCAGATAAAGTGTCTGCTGAAGTGATCGGACTGTTCATACTGAAACCTTTGCCCTAGCGGGATGGCATGCCTCAGCTTTTTCAGCCCACTGGGTAAAGATTTATTTAGGGCACAATGCTTCTAGGTCTCTGAGTACTTTCCTTCATGTGCAGTATTTTTGTGATTCGTAAAATAAATGCATCTTCCTCAACATCAGACAAATGTGAAGAGAGGTGATAAGCTGATGGACAACAGAAAAGACATGAGTACATCTCTGTATGTCCTACATGGTCAACCATGAAGAGGCTAGCCATTCGTAGGAACTTTGGTAGTCCAAAGAATTGTATGCACCAAAGATAAAGTTTTAGTGACTTGTCTAAGAATTAATGGCCATCTCTACTGCTAAGGAAGAAAGTCCATCAGTCCTTTATTCAGTCTTTCAGTGGCTAATAAATGACATAAAACACAATTTCTGCATAGCAAGTTGGCTATAAGGAGTGCTTAGAATGTAGTCAGCAGCAGCCAGCAACTAGGATTAAATATCTGTCGACATGGAGCTATCTCCATGAATGTTATAAATCCTTTTAAATAAAATTGGTCCCTACCTTTTTAGTTTGTCCTCTAGAGTGATATCTAAGGACTAGCTGCATTAGAACCCTGTAGGCTGCTTGTTACAGATACAGTTACTTGGGTTTCTCTTCCAGACCTATTGATTCAGAATTTCTTTAGGTAAGGACTCTAATATTAATTTTAAAAAGTAAATCTCAGTGATTTTTTTTCCTTTCTATGTATGCCAATGTTCAGGAAGGATTGCCATGGGAGCTTATAATCTTAGAGCATAATCTGGAATAGACCTACATATAAAAATAGAGATAAAAGCAATACATTTAATACATGGATAGAAAGAGAGGGAATAATATCCATAATATTGCAGTCCTGAAAACCATTGAAATACAATCTACATTGAGCAAGAAGGCGCAAAGAAAACAAGTTCAGAGTTTCTTGGACCTGCTAAGATTACAAAAAAAATCTTTCAGCTGGACTTCAAAAGAGGCAACCTAAAAATCCTTATCAAATTTCTCAAATCATAAAGTCGTTCCTTCCATGTGGCAAGCAACTTGTAGACCAATTGCATATGTAAATGGCAAGAGCTCACAGGTACCAAGGAGCAAGACATGGGGGATGATCTGTGAAGAGTTCGAGCACACATGCCCCTTTTCTCTGTCCTGCCTTTCCAAAAGGAGCAAAATGTTTTCAGTATGTTCCATGCCTTCCAGCATTAGAATCTTTGTTGCTACTAAGTGCAAACTGTAGGTGCTAACTGCTGACCAGTCTCAGATCCAGCAGTTTTAGGTAAAATTTTCTGGTGGGTTTAATTGGCATTTATGCTATGTGTATCTTACTAGCGCTAAGTTCAAGGACTGTTTCCTAGGCACTGATGGCACCTTGGCATAAATACAAATTCGAAGCCAGAGTGTATTTATTCCATGATATTAGCCAGGATCTGGGGTGAGGGGATGTCCTATCACAACCAAAAATAATTGTACAAATTTTATTAGCTTTACCACCGATTTTCTTAATTATTCAAGCTTAATTAATGGACTTGCACCTTCAGAATCTCTCTTTTCCTCAACCACTATTCATCTTGCAGATGCTGATTTCTCCCTCTCTTGGCTCAGCCCCCTCCCTCTTTCCTGGGTTTAAGCACCACTTACTCCTAGCAATCCTTGCTAAACAAATAATTCCATGTTATGATCCATATTGGCTACAGCTAACTTAGTGAGATAATTAGAAGAAAACAGAAGCCTCAAAAGTCTGCATCGAGCTCTTAGATCTTCATATTGTAGAGGAAGAAAGAAAGGAAGTGATGGGAAAAGGGAAATATTGGGGAGAAAATTACACAAACATAAAAAAGCAAGATTATGCCAACGGGAAACATCAGGTAATATTTTATAAAGGTCAATCTTGAAGGGGGAGACCCTTTTACCTATTCTTCGGGATAATGTTGCTTCCCTTCCTTTTTGTTATGGGTTGTATTGTGTCCTCCCAAAAGATGCTGAAGTCCTAACCTCCAGTATCTATGAATGTGAACTTATTTGGAAATAAAGTCTTCGCAGATAATCAAAGTAAGATGAGGTCATTAGGGTGGGCCCTAGCCAATATAACTGATGTCCTTATAAAAAGAAGAAATTTGGGCACAGAAAAAAAACAAGGATGGGGGGAAAGCCAGGTGAAGACTCAGGAAATCATCTTAATGAAGGAATGCCTGAGGCTATCAGAAACCAGGGCGAGAAACAGGAAGTAGATTCTGTCTTATAGACCAAAGTAGGAACCAGCCCTTTCAACAGTTTTCCTGACTTCCAGCCTCCAGAACTTTGAATCAATGTATTTTTGCTGGTTCAGTCACCCAGTTCGTGGTATTTTGTTGTGGCAGCCCCAGGAAATACATATACTTCTTAAAAAGTATTTAAGAATTAGAACAAATTAGAATGCCATCAAGGTATAGAACTTTGTTCTGTGGGACGTGAGAATTTTCTAAGCAATTTTCTGGTGTGGTAAATGATTGATAGAAATTGAGAGTGGGCAAATCCTAGAAACCAGCCATTTCTCTGAGCCTTGGTTCCTTTCACTGGAGGATGGTATACTTATTGCTACGGGGTATTGTTTCTTATAGGTCCTCCTCTCAACTC
The DNA here is from genome assembly GCF_002007445.2 of Ailuropoda melanoleuca. Lineage (NCBI taxonomy): Eukaryota > Metazoa > Chordata > Mammalia > Carnivora > Ursidae > Ailuropoda > Ailuropoda melanoleuca. The sequence continues at coordinate 19,063,455 of NC_048228.1, read as the reverse complement.
ACAGAGCAAGAAAATGTATGTGTGTATAATCATCCATCCATCCATACATTAAAAATATATGTAACCATCTGTATCTATGTTGGACTAAACAGGAGTTCATACTGATCTCTCCAACTGGAATCCATTACTACATGGATCATTCTACTCGCTGTCCCTCATTTATTTTAACCTCCCATTCAAACTATCCATTTTCCATTTATGTAATGGTTGCTTCCAGGGTTTATGTATAGTAGTATCATAATTATAAATCCATACATCCAGAGGAAACAGCTTTCTCAATGAGAGTAGATAATCTTTTGCTTTTAGTCTTACAGACTCCACTCTTTTTACATAGTTACCTAGGTCAGCACCTTTTCCCTCACCCTCTTCAGTGAGGCTGTTTCATCCATTGGTAAGACAGTGAGATTGTATTGTCACCTTCTGTGTGCTATCCTTGGAGCCCCTCAATTTCCTATATGCTATTTTAAAATTTTGTATAGGGGCGCCTGGGTGGCACAGCGGTTAAGCGTCTGCTTTCGGCTCAGGGCGTGATCCCGGCGTTATGGGATCGAGCCCCACATCGGGCTCTTCCGCTATGAGCCTGCTTCTTCCTCTCCCACTCCCCCTGCTTGTGTTCCCTCTCTCGCTGGCTGTCTCTATCTCTGTCGAATAAAGAAATTTAAAAAATCTAAAAAAATAAATAAATAAAAATTTGTATAAAGATTCATTCTTCATACTGCAAAATTCTGTGGGTTTTGACAAATTCATAGTGTCATGTATTCACCACTACGATATCATACGGGATTTTTTTCACAGCCTTGAAAAAATGAGTTGTGTCATTTTGAATAGGAACATTGCATATTCAACGTGTCCCCCACTCTTAACTCTCTGCCAACCATTACTTTTTTTTAACCATCACTAGAATTTAATCTTTGCCTGGATGTCCTGTAATTGAAATCATAGATTATGTACCTTTGCAGACTGGTTTCTTTCACTTATCAATATGGATTTAAGATTCATACATGGCTTTTTGTAACTTAATATCTTTCTTTTATTAGTCGCTGAAAAAATATTCCATCATGTGGATGTACGATTTTGTTTACCCATTCACCTTTTGAAGGACTTGGTTGCCTCTAGTTTGAGGTATGAATAAAACTGCTATAAATATTCTAGTACAGATTTTTGAGCACGCATACATTTTCCCTCATTTGGGTAAACATGTAGAAAAGTGAGATTACTGGATTGTATGGTAAATCTGTGTTTAGCTTTGAAAGAAGTGGCCAAACTGACTTCTACAGTGGCTGTACCATTTTACGTTCCCACCAGCATTGAATGAGAATTCCTGTTGCTTCAAATCCTTGCCAGCAATTTGTGTTATCAAGTGTTTTGGATTTCAACCAATCTAGTGAGTATACAGTGGCATCCTGTTGCTGTTTTAATTTCCAATTTCGTAATGACATATAATGTTAAGCATTTTCATATGTTTATTTGGCATCTGTATTATAGTCTTTGGTGAGGTGTCTGGACATTTTTCACCTATTTTTAAAATGTGTTTGTTGTCAACTGTTAAGAGTTTTTTGTATATTTGGGGTACAAGTCCTTTATAAGACATGGGCTTTGCAAATTTTTTTTTTCAGTCTCACATATCTTTTCATTCTCTTAACAATGTCTTCCATAGGGTGAAAGTTCAACTTAACAACATTTTTTTCTTCCATGCATTACTCTTTTGGTCTTGTATCTAAAAAGTCACCGCCAAACCCAACATTACATAGATTTTTCTTCTTCTAGAAGGTTTATATTTCGAAGACACTATTTAAGAACTACTATAGCTTACCATTTAATATTTAGGTTTGTGATATATTTTGAGTTAAGCTTTGTGAAAAGTATAAGGTCTATGTTTAGGTTCTTTTGTTGTTGCTGCATTTGGGTATCTAATTGTTCAGCATCATTTGTTGAAAAAACTAGTCATTCTTCATTGAATTGCATTTGCTCCTTTGTCAGAGATCTGTTGACTATATTTCTTTGGGTGTATTTTGTGGCTTTATAGTTCGGTCTAATGATTGATATGTCTGTTCTTTCACTAATGACACACTGGTATTGATTACTTGCTTACTGGAGTTTTACAGTACGCACTGAAATTGGGTAGTGTAAGTCTTCCAGCTTTCTTCAGTATTGTTAGCTATGCTAAGTCTTTTGTCTTTCCTTATAAACTGTGGAATCATTTTGTCAATTGTCTACAAAACCACCTGATTTTGATTGGGATCGCATTGAAGTTATAGAACAAGTTAGGAAGAAAAGACCTCTTAACAATATTGAGTCTTCCAAACAATGACCATACAATATTTCTCTGTTAATTTATATCTTTATTTCTTTCACCAGAGTTTGTAGTTTTCTGCATATAGATTATGCATATATTTTGTTAGTATGTCATTTTTTAGTGCTATTAAAAGCAGTATTTTTTAATTGAAGTATAGCCGACCACAATGTTAACATTAGTTTCATGTGTACAACTTAGTGATTCAACAAGTCTATATATATTGTTATGCTCACCATAAGTGTAGCTACCATCAGTCATCATACAATGCTATCACAATACCATTGACCATATTCTCTATTCCCTTTTAAGCCTATAAATGATTCACTCCGTAACTGGAAGCCTTTATCTCCTACTCTCCTTCATCCATTTTGCCCATTGCCTTATTCCCTTTTCCTCTGGCGACCACTGGTTTGTTCTCTGTATTTATGGGTCTGTTTCTGCTTTTGTTTGTTTTTACATTTGTTTTTTAGATTCTGCATATATATGAAATCATATGGTATTTATCTTTTTCTGTTTGACTTTTATCACTTAGCTTAATACTCTCCATGTTGTCACAAATGGCAAGATCTCATTCTTTTTTTTTATGGCTGAATAGTACCCCATTGTGTGTGTGTGTGTGTGTGTGTGTGTGTGTGTAGACATATTTTTATCAATTCTTCTGTTGATGGACATGTGGGTCACTTTCATATGTTGGCTATTATAAATATGCTTCAATAAACGTAGGGGTGCATGTATCTTTTGAAATTAGTGTTTTTGTTTTCTTTGGGTAAATACCTAGTAGTGGAATTACTGGATATTGTGGGTATTTCTACTTTTAAATTTTTTGAGGAAACCTGCATACTGTTTTCTACAGTGGCTGTACCAATTTACAGTCTCACCAATAGTGTATGAGGGTTTCTTTTTTTCCACATCCTCACCAATACTTGTTATTTCTTGTCCTTTTGACTCTAGCCATTCTGACAGATGTCAGGTGATATTTCCTCATGGTTTTGATTTGCATTTCCTTCAGCATCTTCCCATGTGTCTGTTTACCATCCATATGTCTCCTTTGGAAAAAGATCTGTTCAGATCCTCTGTTCATTTTTTAATTGCCTGGGTTGTTTTTGTTTTTGTTTTTTCCTCTGTGTGTGTTGAATTGTATAGTTTCTTTGTGTATTTTGGGTATTAATCCTTTATCAGATATATCATTAGTAAATATCTTCTCTCATATGGTTGCCTTTTTGCTTTGTTGATAGTTTCTTTTTTGTGCAAAAGCTTTTTTTTTTGATGTAGTCTTGATAGTTTATTTTTGTTTTTCTTTCCCTTGTCTGAGGAGATATATCCATAAATACTTAGACTGGTGCCCAAGAGATTATGTCTATATTTTCTTGCAGGAGTTTTATGGTTTCAGGTCTCAAATTTAGGTCTCTACTCCATTTCGAGTTTATTTTTGTGAATATTGTCAGAAAGTGGTCCAATTTCATTCTTTTGCATGTAGCTGTCCAGTTTTCTTAGCACTATTTATTGAAGAGACTTTTTCCCTATTTGTATATTTTTGCCTCTTTTGTCATAGATTGACATAGATTAATTAAGCATGGGTTTATTTCTGGGTTCTCTGTTCTGTGCCATTGATCTTTGTGTATTTTGGGGCCAGTACCACACTGTTTTAATTACTACAGCTTTGTAATACATCTTGAAATCTGGGTTTGTGATATCTTTGGTTTTGTTCTTTTCCAGGATTGGTTTGGCTATTCAGGGTCTTTTGTGGTTCCACACAAATTTTGGTATTATTCTAGTTTTCCATGAAAAATGCTGTTGGTATTTGATAGGGATTACATTGAATCTGTAGATTGCTTTGGATAGTATGGTCATTTTAATGTTGCTAATTCTTCCAATTCCATGAGTATGAAATATCTTTCCATTTGTGTCATCTTCAGTTTCTTTCATCCATATTTTAGTTTTCAGAGTACAAGTCTTTCACCATCTTGGTTAAGCTTATTCCCTTGACAAAACTGTAAATGGAATTGTTTTCTTAATTTCTCTTTATGTTATGCTGTTATTATTGTATAGGAACGCAACTGATTTCTGTGTATTAATATTGTGTCAACTTTACTGAATTCATTATCAATTCTGATAGTTTTTTTCGTGGATTATTTAGGTTTTTCTACATATAGCATTATGTCATCTTCAGATAGTTACAGCTTAACTTCTTCCTTACCAATTTGGATGCCTTTTATTTCTTGTCTGATTGCTGTTGCTAAGACTTCTAGCACTATGTTGAATAAAAGTGGTGAGAGTGGAATCCTTGTCTTCCTGACCTCAGAGGAAAAGCTCTGGTTTTTTTTTTTTTTGCCATTGAGTATGATGTTAGCTGTGGGTTTTTCATATATGGTCTTTATTATGTTGAGGTATGTTCCCTCTAATCCCACTTTTTATCGTATATGGACTATATGGACGTTGAATTTTGTCAAATGCTTTATCTGAATCTATTGAGATAATCATGATTTTTATCCTTTGTTTTGTTAATGTAGTGTATCACATTGATTGATTTGCAAATATTGAACCAAGCTCCTATCGCCAGAATAAATCCCGATAGATTGTGAATGATCCTCTAAATGTATCCTTAAATGTGCTTAAATGAATTCACTCCTGAATCTATTTGGTCCTGGACTTTCGTTAGGATTTTTTTTTTTAAGATTTTATTTATTTATTCGACAGAGATAGAGACAGCCAGCGAGAGAGGGAACACAAGCAGGGGGAGTGGGAGAGGAAGAAGCAGCCTCCTAGCGGAGGAGCCTGATGTGGGGCTCGATCCCATAACGCCCGGGATCACGCCCTGAGCTGAAGGCAGACGCTTAACCGCTGTGCCACCCAGGCGCCCCAGGAATTTCTTGATTACTAATTTAACTTCTTTATTAGTACTTGGTCAGTCAGACTTGCTTCCTGATTCAGTTTTGGAAGATTTTATGTTTCTAGGAATTTATCGATATCTCCAGGTTGTCTGATTCCATGGCATAGAAATTTCATAGTAGTCTCTTATAAGCCTTTGTGTTTCTGTGGTGTTGGCTGTTTCTTCTCCTCTTTCATTTCTAATTGTATTTCTTTGGGTCCTATTTCATTTTTTCTTGATGAGTTTAGTTAAAGATTTATCAATTTTAGGGGCGCCTGGGTGGCACAGCGGTTAAGCGTCTGCCTTCGGCTCAGGGCGTGATCCCAGCGTTATGGGATCGAGCCCCACATCAGGCTCCTCTGCTGTGAGCCTGCTTCTTCCTCTCCCACTCCCCCTGCTTGTGTTCCCTCTCTCGCTGGCTGTCTCTCTGTCAAATAAATAAATCTTTTTTTTTAAATTTTTTTTAAAGATTTTATTTATCAATTTTATATATCTTTTCAAAGAACCAGCTCTTGGTTTCACTAATCTTTTCTATTTTTTTAAATTTTAGTCTCTAGTTTCATGTATTTCTGCTCTCATCCTTTTTCCTGCTACTTATCTTCTCTCTTTCTCTCTCCTTTTTTGTTTTTACTTTCCTTGTAAGATTGGAATGTTTATTTCAGATTTCTCTTGTTTCTTGAGGTAGACTGGTATCACTATAAATTTCCCTCTTAGAACTGCTTTTGCTGCATCCCAGAGATTTTGGATGATTATGTTTTCATTTTAATTTGTTTCCATGTATTTTTTTATTTCCTCTTTGATTTCTTCTTTGAGCCATTAGTTTTTTTGTAGCATGTTGTTTAGCTTCACATGCTTGTATTTTGTCTACTTTTTTTCCTTGTGATTGACTTCTAGTTTCATACCATTGTGGTTAAAAAAGATGCAAGCTGTGATATCAATTTTAAATTTATCGAGACTTGTTTTGTGGCCTAATATGTGATCCATCCTGGAAAATGTACATGTGCACTTGAAAAGAACGTGTATTGTGTTATTTTTGGTTGGAATGTTCCATATATATTTGTTAAATATGGTCTAATGTGTCATTCAAAGATACTGTTTCCTTATTTATTTTCGGCCTTTGATGATTTGTCCCATTGATTAAGTGGGATATTAAAAGTCCCCTTTTAGGCACCTGTGTGGCATAGTCAGTTGAGCATCCAAGTCTTGGTTTTGGCTCAGGTCATGATCTTAGGGTCCTGAGACTGAGCCCTGTGTCAGGCTCCACACTTTGTGCCAAGTCTGTTTGGGATTCTCTCTCTCCCTTCCTCTCTGCCCCTCCCCCTGTTCTCTCTCTCATACACAAATAAATAAATAAAATATTTTTTAAAAAGTCCCCTTTGGTTATTGTACTACTGTCAGTGTCTTTCATTATGTCTGTCAATATTGGCTTTATTTAGGTGCTCCAATGTTGGGTACATAGGTATTTATGATTGTTATATCCCCTTGTTGGATTGGCCCCTTTATTACTACTTAATACTGTCTTTGTCTCTGGTTACAGACTTTGTTTTAGAGTGTATTTTATATGGACGTTGTGTGTTTTAGAGTGTGTTTTAGAGTGTATTTATTTTGTCATACCCCCCCACCCCCCGGACTTCCATTTGCCTGGAATCTTTTTTTCTAGTCTTTTACTTTCAATCTGTATGTGTCTTTAGGTTTGAAATGAGTTCCTTCCCTCCACACTTTATGTATTTGTTGTTGTATTTTACATCTTTTTATTTGTAATTATCTTCTAATTATGGACTTTTTTTTCTCCCCCCCCCCCTTAGAGAAGTCTGTTTAAGATTTCTTATGAGGCTGGTTTAGGGGTGATGAACTCCTTTAACTTTTTGTTTGTCTGGGAAGCTCTATCTTTCCTTCAATTCTTAATGATAATCTTATCATGTAGAGTATTCTTGGTTGTAGGTTTTTTCCTTTCAGCATTTCGAATATATCATGCCTCTTTCTTCTGGTCTGCAAAATTTCTGTTAAAAAAAGACCAGCTGATAGCCTTATGGGGTTCCACTTGTATGTAATGTATTAATTCTCTCTTGCTGCTTTTAAAACTCTGTCTTAAACTTTGACATTTTAATTACAATATGTTGTGTGGACCATATTGGATTTGTCTTGATTGAAACTCTGTGTGCTTCCAAAACCTGAATGTTTGTTTCCTTCTTCGGGTTAGGGAAGTTTTCAGCTATTACTTCTTCAAATAAGTTTTCTGCCCCGTTCTCTCCCTCTTCTTTTAGGATCCCTAGAATTTGAATGTTTGTTTATTGGATGTCCAAGAGATCCTTTAACTTATCCTTGGTTTTGTTGTTCTTGTTTGTTTGTTTGTTTTTTAATTCTTTTTTCTCTTTGCTGTTCAGCTTGGGCACTTCCATTACCCTGTCTTCCAGATTGCTGATCCGTTCTTCTGCAACTCTTAATACACTGTTGATTCCCTCTAGTGTAGTTTTCAATTCAGTTATTGTAATCTTCATTTCTGTTTGGTTGTTTTTTACATTTTCTGTCTTTGTCTAAGTTCCCGCTGAGTTCTTCTATCCTTCTCTCTAGTCCAGTGAGCATATTTATGACCATTAATTTAAACTCTTTATTGGGCATATTGCTTATCTCTGCCTCATTTAGTTTTTTCCCTGTGGTTTTGTCTTATTCTTTCATTTGAAGAATTCCTCTGCCTCCTCATTTTGCTTGACTTTTTGTGTTTGTTTCTGTAAATTAGCCAGAACTGCTACTTATCCTAAACTTGAAAGAATAGTCTTATATATGATCATCCCCTTTATAGACTATGTATGCCTGGTGACTTTAAATGGCTGGAGCTGTGGCTGGATGGAATTGGGGTCCTGGGGCACTCCATGCTGGTGCTGCCTCAGTGGGATGGCTGGGGCTGAAGTAGGCATGGGCTGGGGCAGTGCCAGGGCTCTCCATATAGAGTGTATCCTGGCTGGGCAACTGAAACTGAAGTGGGTGCAAGCCAGAGGATCTCAGAGCTTTCTTCACAGGGGTGTCCTGGGGAGTTTTATGCAGGGGTACCTTGGCAGGGCAGCTGGGGCTGAGACACGTTGTGGGCTGGGAGGTTGTGGGCACCACCCAGGGTGACCTGCCTGCGCAGCTGGAACCAAGGTGGGCATGGACCTGGGGTTCACAGAGCTCTCTGCACAGGGGGTGCCCTGGTAGGATGACTGGAGCTGAAGCAAGAGTAAGCTGAGAGGTCAGGGGGTACTCTGTGTCTGGGATGCCTAAGCAAGCTGTCTAAAGTCAAGGTGTATGGGCCTGAAGTGTTCAGGGTGCTCTGCACCTGTGTCACCTTGACAAAATGGCTGGAACTGTAGTGAGTGCTGACCAGGTGTTTCCTGGTGTGCACTACACTGGGGTTGCCTTAGTGGGATGGCTGGGAGCCTGGGGCTCACTGAAGTGGTAGGTTAGCGAGGGCACCCAGACCTTTCTCCTTCTCATGTTATCAAGGTGGAGGGGGATCTTAATCCATGGTGTTTACTAGCTCCTCAAACCCCAAGAGCATTCCAGCACCTGCCCGGCCATTTGGCAGAGTTTCTAGGATTAGTTTCTTTATAATATAGTTGCTCTTTTAAACTGTGACTTTTTTCCTGTGCCTCAGAGCATCTGGGGCTGGTGTGGGCTAAGGGGCTTGGACTTGCTGAGGCAACATGCTAGCTATGACAACCAGACCCTGCTCCTGTCTGCATAATCAAGGTGGGTGTGGAACATAAACCATGGCCCTTGCCAGCCCCTCTAACCTGGAGAGAGTTCCACTAGCTCCCCTGCCACTGAGGGAGTTCTAAGGCTGGGTCTAATAAATATTACCTTTTCAAAACACAGCTTTTTTTTTTGTGCCCCAGTGGAGAAAAATCTGCCCATGGTCCCTCAATATTATCCCTCCCCCTGCATTTCAGTGTTGCCGAGTGGGAGTTTCCTTTGTTACTGTCTCTGTCTCTCTTGCCATTCTATCTGTGGTCTCTCTATCTTTTGCACAGAAGCTGTTCAGTCAGCCCTCAGTTCCCCCTCAGGAGGTATTGCTCTATAAATAGGCACAGATGTGATGTGTCCAGGGAGGGAGGAGGTGAATTCAAGGTCTTCCTGTGTCACCATTTTGGACCAAAACTCATCTAAACAGTTTTTTAATTTTTAATTGAGCATTGAATTGTTCATTCCTGGTGTATAGACAAGCAATTGAACTTCTTATATTAACTTTGTATTCTCCAATCTTGTATTCAGTTACTCATTCCAGGAGTTTCTTTTCATTTGGGACTTTTGACATAGGCGAACTGTAATGACCGTTTGTCATCTGCAAACAAGGACAGTTTTATTTCTTCCTTTCCAATCCGTATACTTTTTATTTTCTTATTGCACTAGCTCAGACTTCTGGTAAGATACTGAGTAGGAGTTGCAAAAGAGGATGTCTTTGTGTTGCACCTAATTTTAAGGGGGATGTGTTCAGTTTTTTACTATTAGGGTGATGTTAGCTGTGGTATTTTGTAGATGTTGAGAAGAGCTACTTTTTAAAAAAAATCCCAGCTTTATTGAGGTATGGTAAATAAAAATTTTATCCATTTAAGTTGTACAATGTGATGTTTTGACATATACATACATCGTGAAATGATTACCACAATCAAACTAATTAACATATCTAGCACCTCACATAATTACTCCCCCCCCTGCCCGCACTCTTTGTGGTGCGAACACTTTAGATTTACTCTTAGCAAATTGCAAGTATACAATATGTTGTTCACAATAGTCATCATGCTGTATATTAGGTCTCCAGAACTTAAAGTTTGTTTCATCTGACAGACATTTCCCCTTCTACTCCCCAGCTCCTGGCAGGCACGGTTCTACTCTGTCTCTGTGAATGATCTTTTTTCCTAGATTGCAAATATAAGTGAGATCAGCGATGTTTGTCTTTCTGTGTCTGGCTTGTTTTAAATGGCATAATTGCCTCCCAGGGCGCCTGGGTGGTGCAGTCATTAAGTGTCTGCCTTTGGCTCAGGGCATGATCCCGGTGCTCTGGGATCGAGCCCCACATCAGGCTCCTCCGCTAGGACCCTGCTTCTTCCTCTCCTGCTCCCCCTGCTTGTGTTCCCTCTCTAGCTGGCTGTCTCTATCTCTGTCAAATAAATAAATAAAATCTTTAAAAATAATAATAATAAAAATAAATGGCATAATTGCCTCTAAATCCCTTCATGTTTTGACAAATGGCAGGATTTCCTTCTTTATTAAGGCCTTATAATAATTTCTATTGTATATGCATGTATATTCTGTATATATGTATATATTATATATGTATACACACATATACGCTACATTTTCTTGACCCATTCTTCTGTGGATGGATACTTAAATTGTTATCCTGTGTTGGTTTCTGTGAATGTTTCAATGAATGTGGAAACATAGATATCTCTTCAAGGTAGTGATTTTATTTCCTTTTGAGATATTCCCAGAAATTATATTGTTGGATCATATGGTAGTTATATTTTTAATTTTTTGAGGAAACTCTATACTATTTTCCATAATGACTGTAAAACTTATGTTCTCACCAATAGAACACAAGGGTTCCTTATTCTCCACATCCTCACCAACACCTGTTATCTTTTCACTTTTCGTTAGTAGACATTTTAACAAATGTGATATTATATCTCATTGTGGTTTTGATTTTAATTTCCCTGATTATTAGAGAGGTTTAGATTTTTATTCCTATAACTGTTGGTCATTTGTATGTCTATCCAGTCTTTTACCCATTTTTAAATGAGGTTTTGTTTTTACCATTGAGTTGTTTTCTTTTATATTTTGGATATTTACCCCTTATTAGATGGTTTCCAAATAATTTTTCTCATTCCTTTTTAGGTAGGTTGCCTTTTTACGTTGTTGTTTGTTTCCTTTAATGTGCAGAAACTGTATAGTTCGATGTAGTTTAACTTGTTTACTTATTTTGCTTTTGTTACTTGTGCTTTTGGTGTCAAATCCAAAAAATCATTGCTAAGACCAATGTCAAGAAGATTCCCCCTATATTTTCTTCTAGGGCTTGTACAGTTTCAGATCTTCCATTCAAGTCTTTCATTCATTTTGAGTTGATTTTTGTGTGTGGTGTAAGATAATGGTCCAGTTTCATTTGCATGTGGATATCCAGTTTTCCCAACACCATTTATTGAAGACTGTCCTTTCCCTATTGTGTATTCTTGGTGTCTTTGTCAATGATTAGTTAACTGTTTATGAGTGAGTTTATTTCTGGCCTCTTTAGTCTATTCCATCGGTTTATGTGTCTTTGCACCCAGAACCATACTGTTTTGATTACTCTAGCATTGTAATATAATTTTAAATGAGAAGGTGTGATGCCTCTAGCTTTGTTTTTCTCGCTGAAGATTGCATTACCTATATGGGCTCTTTTGTGATGCCATATGGATTTTAGGATTTTTAAAATTTTCTGTGAAAAATGCCATTGGAATTTTTATAGATTCTGTTCAATTTATAGATCACTTTGGATAGTGTGAACATTTTAATAATATTAGTTCTTCTAATCCACACACACAAGATGTTCTTTCATTTATCTGTGTCTTCAATTTATTTCATCAGTGTGTTACAGTTTTCAGTGTACAGATCTTTCACCTACTTGATTAAATTTATTCTTAGGTATTTTAATCTCTTTGATGCTCTTGTAAATGAGATTGTGTTCTTCTGTGTCTTCAAATAATTTGTTTTCAGTGTGTAGAAATGTAACTGATTTTTGCACAGACATATGTTGGAGATACTATGTGTTTGGTTTCAGACCACTGCAATAAAGTGAATATTGCAATAAAGTAAGTCAAATGAATTTTTTGCTTTCCCAGTGCATAAAAAAGATGTTTACACTATACTACAGTTTATTAAGTGTGCAGTAGCATTATGTCTAAAAATAGTACATACCTTATTTTTAAAACACTTTATGCTAAAAAATGCTAACCATTATCTGAACTTACAGCAAGTTGTATTTTTTTGCTCGTGGAGGATCTTGCTCTGACGTTGATGACTGCTGACTAATCAAGGTGGTGTTTGCTGAAGGTTGGGGTGGCTGTGGCAATTTCTTAAAATAAGGCAACAATGAAGTTTGCTGCATTGATTCACTCTTCCTTTCATTTGAACACTTAGAGGGCATTGAAGTGTTCTTAATTGGCCTAATTTCAATATCATCGTGTCTCAGGAAATGGGGAGGCCCAAGGAGCGGGAGAGGGATGGAGAAGGCTGGTCAGTGGACTAGCCGGAACACACACAACATTTATTGATTAGGTTTGCCATCTTATACCGCCACAGTTCACAGTGCGGGAGAACAATTGCATTAATAATACCAAAGATCACTGATCAGCGATCACCACAACAAAAATAATAAAGAAGTTTGAAATTTTGTAAGAATTACCAAAATGTGACATGAAGACGTGAAGTGTGCAGATACTGTTGGAAAAATGGTGCCAATAGACTTGTTTAACAGGGTTGCCACAAACCTTTACTTTGAAAACAGAAGAGGGGGGGTGAGCAGTATCTGAAAAGCACAGTGAAGGTAAGTGCAGTAAAATGTGGTTTGCCTGTATGTTGATTTTGTATCTTGCAGTTTTACTGAATTCGTTTATGAGTCTTGACAGGTTTTTTAGTGGAGTCTTTAGATTTTTCTCTGTATAAGTTCATGTCATCTGCAAACAGATAATTTTACTTCTTTTCCAGTTTAGAAGATTTTATTTCTTTTTGTTACCTAATTGCTTTCGCTTGGACTTTCCAGTACTGTTAAATAAAAGTGGTGAGAAAAAAGTGGGACCTGCTTGTCTTATTCCTGATCGTAGAGGAAAAACTTTGAGCTTTTTTTTTTTTTTTAAGATTTTATTTATTTATGTGACAGAAAGCCAGCCAGCGAGAGAGGGAACACAGCAGGGGAGTGGGAGAGGGAGAAGCAGGCTCCCAGCGGAGGAGCCCGATGTGGGACTTGATCCCGGAATGCTGGGATCACGCCCTGAGCCGAAGGCAGATGCTTAACAACTGTGCTACCCAGGCGCCCCAACTTTTAGCTTTTTAATGTTGAGTATGATCTTGGCTATGGATTTGTCTAAATGGCCTTTATTGTGTTGAGGTACATTTCGTCTCTACCTAATTTGTTGAGTCTGTATCGTAAAGCAATGTTAAATTCTGTCAAATATTTTTTCTGCATCTACTGAGAAGATTTTTTTCTCCATTTTGTTAATGCAATACATCACATTGATTTCCTTATGTTGATTTATTATTGCATCCCAGGAATAAAGCTTGCTTAATTATGGTATATGATACTTTTAATGTGCTGTTGAATTTGATTGTTAGTATTTTGTTGAGGATTTTTTTTTAATCTGTGGTTATCAGTAATATTAGCCCTGTAATTTGCTTTTTCCTTATGTCCTTATTTGGCTATGTATCAGGGTAGTAATAAACTTGCAAAATAAATTTGGGAGTGTTTCTACTATTTCAGGTTTTGAATGTGTTTGAAAAAGGTTGGTATTCATTCTTTTTTTTTTTTTTAAAGATTTTATTTACTTATTTGACAGAGATAGAGACAGCCAGCGAGAGAGGGAACAAGCAGGGAGAGTGGGAGAGGAAGAAGCAGGTTCCCAGTGGAGGAGCCTGACGTGGGGCTCAACCCCAGAATGCCGGGATCACGCCCTGAGTCGAAGGCAGACGCTTAAACGCTGTGCCACCCAGGCGCCCCAGTATTAATTTTTTAAATGCTGGTAGAATTCACCAGTGAAGTTCTCTAATCATAGACTTTTCTCTTTGAAGATTTTGACAACTGATTCGGTATCCTTACTTAATAGATTAGGTAAAAGGTAAATGTTAGGTAAAACTGTATTTACAATTGTTACATCCTGTTAATGAATTGACCCCTTTATCATTGTGTGATGACTGTCTTAGTCTTATTGGAGTTTTGGACTTGAAGTCTGTTTTGTCTGACGTAATTATTACTACCTCCTCTTTTGGGTTCCCATTTGCATGAATATTTTTTCATCCCTTCACTTTCAGCCTGTGGGTGCCCTTAAGGTGAAGTGAGTCTCTTGTAGGCAGCACATAAGTAGTTGGACCTTGTTTTTTAATCCATTCAACCCCTCTGTCATTTGTTTGGAGAATTAAATCCATTTATCTTTAAAGTAAATTATTTATAGATTCAGACTTGTTGCTATTTTGTTAATTGCTTTCTAGCTATTAGTTTCTTTGTTCCTTTCTTCCTCTCTTGCTGGCTTCCTTTGTTATTTGACTTTTGTATTGATGTGCTTTGATTGCTTTTTCTTTATCTTTTGTGTATTTATGGTAGTTTTTGTTTATGAATGCCATAAGCCTTACATAAAACGTCTTATAGTTATAACAGTCTATTTTAAGCTGATAATTTTGCATTACAAAACTACTGTTTTACTCTTCCACCCACATTTTGTGGGTTTTTTTCCAAAAGTGGCATATTACTCATCCCCCCCATTTTATTGAGAAATAATTACACATCATTGTGTAAGTTTGAGGCATAAAACATGATAGTTTGAGTTACATATATTGTTAGATGATTACATTAGGTTCAGCTAACCTCCATCTTCTATATAGGTGAAATTAAAAGAATAAAGAACAAAAAATATTTTTTCCTGTGATGAGAACCCAGGATTTACACTCTTTTTACAGCTTTCCTGTATATCACAGACCATTGCCTACTACAGTCATCATGTTGTATATTGCATCCCTAGTACTTATATATCTGGAAATTTGTACCTTTTGACCATTTCCTCTTATTCCCCCTTCCTACAACCCCACCTCTGGTAACAAGTCTGATCTCTTTTCTGTGAGTTTGATCGTCTCCTCTTCCTTTCTTTAGATTTTACATTAAAGTGAGATAATATAGTATTTTTCTTTCTCTGACTTCACTTAGCATAATACCTTCAAGTTCCATTGTTGCAAAGGGTAGGATTTCCTTGTTTTTTTGTTTTTTTTAAAGGCTGAAGAATAACCCAGAGTGTGTGCGTGGGGGAGGGGGGACAAATTTTTTATCCATTCATTCACGAATAGACACTTATTTTCATGTGTTTACTGTTACAATGATGCTATAAACATGGGTATGCAGGTATCTTTTTGAGTTAGTGTTTCCTTTTTTTGAATATATTCCCAGAAATAGAGTTACTGAATCTTATAGTAGTTCTATTTTAATTTTTTTGAGGTTCCTCCTGTTTTCCATAGTGGCTGTACCAATTTACAGCCCCACCACTGGTGCACAAGGATTCCCTTTTCTCCACATCTACAGCAGCAGATATCTCTTGTCTTTTTGATGATGACCATTCTAACAGGTGTGAGGTGATAAGCCACTGTGGTTTTACTTTGTATTTGGCTTATGATTAGTGATATTGAGTATCTTTTCATCTGTCTGTTTGCTTTTCATATATGTTGTTTGCAGAAGTGTTTATTGAGGTGCTTTGCCCATTTTTTAACTGGGTTTTTTTTTTTGGCTTTGGTTTGAGTGAGTTTTTATTTTATTTTATTTTATTTTTTTAAAGATTTTATTTATTTATTCGATAGAGATAGAGACAGCCAGCGAGAGAGGGAACACAAGCAGGGGGAGTAGGAGAGGAAGAAGCAGGCTCATAGAGGAAGAGCCTGATGTGGGGCTCGATCCCAGAACGCCAGGATCACGCCCTGAGCTGAAGGCAGAAGCTCAACCGCTGTGCCACCCAGGCGCCCCTGAGTGAGTTTTTAAAATATTTTGGATATTAATCTTTTATCAGGTATATGATTTGCAAATATTTTTTTTTCCATTCTGTAGGTTGTCTTTTCACTTTGTTGATGTTTTCCTTTGCTGTGTGGGAGCTTTTTAATTTGATGTGATACCACTTATTTTTTATTTTGTTGCTTGTGATTTAGGTGTCATATCCAAAAAAATCATTACTAAGAGCCATGTCGAAGAGCTTTGTTCCTGTCTTTTCTTCTAGAAGGTTAATGGTTTTAGGTCTTATGTTTGAGTCTCCAATCCATTTTGATTTAATTTTTATAGATGGTAAAATATATGGGTCCAATTTCATTCTTTTACATGTAAATATTCAATTATCCCAGCTTTGTTAATAGAAGAGATTGTCTTTTTTCCATCTACTATTCTTGGCTCCCTTTTCAAATATTAGTTGACTGTATATGTTCAGGTTTATATCTGGGCTCTGGATTCTAATTCATTGGTCTATTTGTCTGTTTTTATGCCTGTACCATACTGTTTTGATGATTATAGCTTTATAGTATAACTTAAAAGCAAGAGTGTGATACCGCCTGCTTTGTTCTTTTTCAATATTTCTTTGGCTAATTGGGGTCTTTAGTGGTTCCATATAAATTTTAGGAATCTTTTTTCTACTTCTGTAAAAAAAAATGACATTGGAGTCTAAATTGGGATTGCATTGAAGCAACTATTAATTGCTTTTATTAGGTTAGATATTTTAACAGTATTCTTCCAATCCATGAATATGGGATAGCTTTCCATTTATTTGTGTCTTTTTTATTACTTTAATCAATGTCTCATAGTTTTGCATAGATATCTT
This sequence comes from Ailuropoda melanoleuca, assembly GCF_002007445.2. NCBI lineage: Eukaryota > Metazoa > Chordata > Mammalia > Carnivora > Ursidae > Ailuropoda > Ailuropoda melanoleuca. The sequence goes on along the minus strand of NC_048228.1, from coordinate 19,046,729 downwards.
TCACTTCTTTATTTAAATTTATTTCTAAGTGTTTTATTCTTTTTGATGCTATTGTAAATGAGATGGATTTCATTTCTTTTTCAGGAAATTTATTGTTAATGTATAGAAATACTACTGATTTTTGTATGTGAATTTTGTATCCTGAGCCTTTACTGAATTTGTTGATTAGATCTAAAATTTTTTTGGTAGAGTCTTTAGCATATCCTAAATCATGGCCTTTGCAAATAGAGACAATTTTACTTCTTCCTTTACAATTTTGATACCTTATATTTTTCTTGCCTAATTGCTCTACCTAGGACTTCCAGTACCATGTCGAATAGGAGTGGTGAGAGTGGACACATTTGTCTTGTTCCTGTTCTTAAAGAAAATCTTTCATCCTTTCATCATTGAGTATGATGTTAGCTGTAGGGTTGCCATATATGGTCTTTGTATGCCTAATTTGTTAAGAGTGTTTATTATAAATGTTGAATTTTGTCAAATAATTCTTCTGAGTCTATTGAGATGATTATATGATTATTTTCTTGCATTCTTTTAATGTGTTGTATCACATTGATATATTTGCATATGTTGATCTATTCTTGTATTCCAGCGATAAATTCTGCTTGATCATGGTGAGTGATCTATTTAATGTGCTGCTGAATTTAGGTTGCTGGTATTTTATTAAGAATTTTTGTATCTATATACATCAAGGATAATGGCCTGTAGTTTTCTAGTAGTGTCTGTTTCTGATTTCGGTTTCATGATGACGCTGGCTTCTTACAATATGTTTGGGAGTTCCCTCCTTTTTCATTTTTTTTTCTTTTTTGAAGAGTTTGCTAAGAATTGGTGTAAATTCTTCAAGTCTTTTCCAAAATTCACTAGTGACACCATCTCATCCTGGGCTTTTCTTTCTTGGGAGGTTTTTGATTCCTGATTCAGTCTCCTTACTAATAATCGATCTAGTCAGATTTTGTATTTCTTCCTGATTTTAAAAATTGAGATATAAGTTGATTCCTGATTCAACCAATTGATAAATTTTATGTTTTTGAGGGTTTTTCCATTTCTTCTAGTTGTCCAGTTTTTGGCATATAATTTAATTGTTCATAGTAGCCTCTTACAATCTTTTGGATTTCTCTGGCATCAGTTGTAATGTTTCCCTTTTCATTAATAATTTTGTATAGTTTTGTTGGTGGGAGTCTTTTTTCCCCCCCACTTTGTCAGTCTGTTCATATCAATTTCATTTGTCTTTTCAAAGAAGCAATTCTTGGTTATTTTTTTCTATTTATTTCTGTTGTCTATTTTTTCTTTTGCTCTAATATTTATTATTTCCTTTCTTCTGCCAACTTAAGCCTGTTTCTTCACTTTCTACTGCCTCTAGGCATAAAGTTGGGTTGTTTATATGGAATCTCTTTTGCTTCTCAATGTAGGTGTGTATTGCTATGAACTTCCTTCTTAGAACTGCTTTTGGTGCATATCATAAATTCTGGTATTTTTGGTTCCATTTCATTTGTCTCAAACTTTATTTCCCCTTTAATCTCTTTTTTAATCTGTTGTTCAAGAAACTTGCTTAATTTCCATGTGTTCATAACTTTTTCCTTTTTTCACTTGTTGGTTTCTAGTTTCATGCCATTGTAGTCAAAGAAGATACTTGGTATGATTTCAATAATTTTGAATTTGCTAAAACTTGTTTTGTGACCTAACATGTGGTCTACCCAAGAAAATGTTCTATGTGCACTTGAGAAGAATGTATATTCTGTTTTTTTGGATAGAATGTTTTATATGTATTTGTTAGGTCCGTGTGGTCTATAGTGTTATTTAAGTCTCTGTTTCCTTATTGATTGTCTGGATGATCTACCCATTGTTGAGAGTGAGGTATTGAAGTCCCCAGTTATCATTGTAATACTGTTTATTTCTCCTTTTAGTTCTGTTAGCTGCTTTATATATTTAGGTGGCCTAATATGGGGCACATAAAAACTTAAAATTGTTATTCTTCTTGATGTTTTGACCCCTTTATCATTATACAATGACCTTCTTTGTCCTTTTTTTTTTGGCCATTTTTAGTTTAAAGTTTATTTTATCTTATATAAGTATAGCTACCCCTGTTGTTTTATTTCATTTGTTTGTTTTTGGTTACCACTTGCATGAAATGTTTTTTCTATCCCTTCTCAATCTACATGTGTCTTTAAGGCTAAAGTGAGTCTCTTGTAGACAGCATATTATTGGATCTTGTTTTTTATCCATTTAGCCATTCCGTGTCTTTTGATTGGTGAATTGAATCCATTTACATTTAAAGTAATTATTGATAAGAACTTATAATTGCCATTTTGTTAATTGTTTTCTCGTCTCGTTTGTACTTCCTTTGTTCTTTGCTTTTTATCCTGCTGTATTTTTTGCATGTGTGTTTTGATGTTGTTGGTTTACAACACTCTTGTGAGTAGGCTGAGCACGGAGCCTGATGTTGGACTTGATCCCAGGACCCCAGAATCATGACCTGAACTGAGGGCAGACACTTAACTGACTGAGCCACCCAGGTTCCCAGATAGATGGCAGTTTTAACAAGCAAAGGAAACTTACATATGAGGCTTGTCTTGAGTGTCAGCAAGACAAATGGATCTCTGCACCTACCCACCAAATATTAAAAGTTTATGAAGAGGTCTTAACTTGGCTCAGTCATTATATTGGGAAGATGTTCACATCCCTATATCATTATCACAAGACTCTGTCTTTGGAGGCCTTTGGAAAGAAGAAAGGTAAGTGCAACCCACATTCAACGGACCAAGAAGGGGGTGAGGAGCATCCCAGTGCCTGTGGCCAGCTCATGGGTCAATCAGTGGTCATGTCTTTTTTATGATAGCCATCAACAGATGTCTTTGGGTATCAGCATTCATTGACTTCTATCATGTTTTCTTTGTGTAATTACTACAAGATTTTACCTTTTGGTACCATGAGGCTTACACAAAATACTGTAAACCTGTAACACCCTATTTTAAACTGATAGCAACTTCAATAGAATTCACCTAGTAATATTAAACTCCCTTAGCTTTTGTTTGTTCAGGAAAGAAAATCTGTATCCCTCCTTTGTTTCTAAAGGACTGCTTTGCTGGGTATAGAATTGTTGATTGACAGTTATTTTCTTTCAGTGTTTTGGATGTGACATCCCATTCTTTACTGAACTGATGGGTTTCTGTTGAGAAATCTGCCTATAGTGTTATGGGGGTTCCCTTGTATGTAACTTCTCTTTTTCTTCTTGCTGCTCTTAAAATTCTTTATCTTTGACTTCTGTCAATTTATTTTTTTAAGATTTTATTTTTTTAAGTAATCTCTACCCCCAACATGGGCTTGAACTCATGACCCTGAGATCAAGAGTCACTTGCTGACTTTAAGTTCCATCAGTTGAGCCAGCCAGGCACCCCTGACTTCTGTCAGCTTATGATATGTCTTGGTGTAGACCTTTTCAGGTTCAACCTGTTTTAGTTTTTTTTGGCCTCATGGATCTGGATGTCCATTTCTCTCCCCAGATTTGGAAAGTTTTCAGCCACTATTGCTTTAAAAGTGTTTGCCATCCCTTTCTCTCTCTCTTCTTCTGGAATTATGCAAGTAGTGTTTCTTTTCATTGTGTCTCATAATTTCTATAGGCTCTCTTCACTCTTTTTTATTCTTTTTTTCTTTTTGTTCTTCTGGCCAGATAATTTCCAGTCATATCTTCCAGGTTGCTGTTTCTTTTTTCTGCATGGTCAGCCTACTTTTGAAACTATGGAATTCTTCAGTTATTGTATTTTTCAACTCTAGGATTTCTGGGTTGTTTTGGTTTGGTTTGGTTTGGTTTTTTGATGGTTATTTCCTTGTCACTCTCCTCATTTTATTCATGCATTATTTTCCTCATTTTGTTTAGTTGCCTGTGCTCCTATAGTTCACTAAACTTCTTTAAGAGGATTATTCTTGATTCTTTGTTGACAGTTCATAGATCTCTATTACTTCAGTGTCAGTTATTGGAGCTTTATTTCATTCAGTGTTGTCTTATTTACCTGATTTTTCATTATCCTTGATTCCTTATGTCAGTGTCTACTCATTTGAGTAATCAGGGTCCCCTTAAAGATTTTACAGGTTTGCTTTGGCAGCGAAAGTTTCTCACCAGTCAGCTCAGTTTGGATTTCTGGGTGTGTCTGCTGGTAATGTCCTTGCACAGGTGGGGCCTGTCATTATGGTCTGTTTTTGGGTGAGGTTAGCATTTGAGTTCTGAGGACAGGGATGGGTATTGTGCCACTGGCTGAGAAGAGTAAGATATGACCATTGGCTTGGATTCTTACACAATTGACACTGTATGGTGGGCTCCATGGTTGCCTGGATTCTCTAGTCAGGCTTGCTAGATGGTCCGGACTGGATGCTATGTTCAGTAGTAGCTGGGGCTATGAATTAGCTTCCCTGCCCAAGCAGGGTAGCAGGGTAGGGCCCAGGGCCTCTATTATTATTTAGAAGCATGACTGAGGCCTGAGTATGTACTGAATTATTTGGTTAGGAGAGGCCACACGTTTTTCTCTGCAATTAGGAAGACAAAACTGTGCTCTCTATTCAAGTTCCACAGGGCTTTTGAATGGGCTATGCAGCTTCCCATGTTCTCTGGTTAGATTTCTTGGTCAGACAAGCTAAAGACCCATTCACTAAAAATCAGGACTACAAATTAGATTCACTGCTCTCATGCCATGGGAAAAGCAGCTCTAAAATTGGTAAAGCACTTTGTTGTCGGAACTTGAGCAAACCCACACCCCAAGTTCCCTGGCTGAACAGGGTCACTGGCTTTACTTTGCAAACAGTAGGCTCTGTCTGCTTTTCTTGGCTCAAGCACCACTGCTCCCACAGCTTTCATGTGTTTTTTTGACAGCATTTCTGTTCAGATGGGTCCAGAAGACACTCTTCACATGAAGTGGGACTATGTTTCAACCCCTTTTTTCTGGGCCAGAGGAGGAGGGGATGCTCCAGGCTACTCTCAATTTTCTAAATAGGCTATCCAGCTGTGAGGGGCCTTAGTCTTGTCATTAAATTAATCCCCCTACTCACGTGTAGCACAGAAGACTCCACACCTGGTACTGACTTTGTTCTGGGGGCAGTCAGCTCTGTACACCTCTTGACTCAAGTACCAGTTGGCTGCATAGCTCCCAGGAGTTGTTACCAGCCCTCTGGTCACATAGGGCTGGAAGCACTCCATAATGGGTGGGGCTGTGACCCAGCACCTTGCCTGGGCATGGGCAAACTGGGATCTAGGGCTGGCAAAACTCATTTGAAAATCTGATTCAGGCAGTTCTGTACTTTGCCAAGTTCCCTGGTCAGAATGTGCCCCAACTTTTTTCTGCAGATGGGCAAAACTGCTGGTTGGGATTACTATCTGGGTACTATAGGTATGAACTCTGTCTGCTAAGATATACATGCTGCTTGTTGCTCTGTTCTCCATCACAGTCAGATTGACACTGGCTGGGCCTCACACATTCTTCTGGAATTCCTGAAGAATGTGTGAGTTTGTAGAGTAGGCATTCCCACAAAGTGATCCACAGTGCTGGGGGAGGCTTTATTCCTGTGGGTTCTCCTTTCCTACTGGAGGATTTAGGCAGGAGAAACCTCTCCATGTTTTGCTGTGCTGTCTTGGGCAAGGGGTGGAGAGAGAAACATATAGCTGTTTCTCTTACCCTTCTAATGCAGTCTTTATTGGTCTCTAAGATGCAGGGGGTGCTTTAGCCTTATCCTTGCATTCTAGAATTCTCTCAGTAGTGTCTTGTTCTTGAATAGATGTTAGTTGTTGTTCTTGTGAGGGGGAGCAATGTCCAGAATCACCTACGTTGCCATTTTGATGACAGCCTCCCATGTTTTTGATATCACAATTTATTTCTTTTTATATTGAGTGTTTATTAACAAACATTTGTAGCTATAGTTTTTTAATTCTTCTGTTTTATACTTTGATACCTGCTCAACTTATCTTAGAGTTAACAGTGCTTCACACACCACCATTGCAGTATTAAGATATTCTAAATTAGAGTATATATTTACCTTTACCAGTTAGTTTTCTACTTTCATATGCTTTATGTTATTAATATCATTTTTGTTCAGCTTAAAGAACTTCCTTTAGGGTTTATTGTAAGGCAGGTCTTGTGGTGATGAAATCCCCCAGCTTTTGTTTGCCTAAGAAAGTTAACTCTTCTCCATTTGGGGAGGACAAGTTTGCCAGGTAAGATATTTGGTTGGCTTCCCCCCCCCCCTTTCAGAACTTTGAATATATCATCCCACCGTCTCGTGGCCTGCAAGTTTTCTGAGAAATTGACTGATAGTCTTTTGGGGTTTCAGTGTATGTGAAGAGTTTCTTTTCTCTTAATGCTTTCGAAATTCTCTTTGTCTTTGATTTTTGACAGTTTTATTATAACGTGTCCCGGTGAAGACCTCTTTCATTCAATTTGGGGACCTATGAGCTTTATATACTTGCATGTACATATCTCTTCCTAAATGTAAGGTGTTTTCAGCCTATTACTATTACTATTATTATTATTTATTACACTTTTTATTCCTTTCTCTTTCCTTCTACTTCTTGGAGTCCCATAATGTGTTTTGTTGAATAGCGTCACATAAATCTCATAGGTTTTCTTCATTCTTCTTCATTCTTTTTTTATTTTGTTCCTCTAAGTTGGTAATTTCAATTAATTGTCTTTGAATTCTTAGGTTTTTTCCTCTGTTTGATCAAGTCTTCTGTTGACACTCTCCATTACACTTTTCAGTCCATTCATTCTACTCTTCAGCTCCAGAATTTATGTTTGGTTCTTTTTTTAAAAAAAAAAATTCTTTTTGTTGAACTTCTTGTTTTGTTCATGTGACCTTTTCCTAATTTCATTTTTTTGTTTATCTGGACTATCTATAGCTTGCTGAGCTTCCTTTAAAACAATTACTTTGAATTCCTTATCCAGCCATCCACAGATATCCCTTTCTTTAGAGATGGTTATTGGAAAATTATTCTGTTCCTTTGGTGGTGTCATTTTGCCTTGGTCTTTGCATTGATGTCTGCACATGCGATTGAACAGTCATCTCTTCCAAACTATGGACTGGTTTTGGTAGGGAAAGAGCTTCACCCACCAGTGGGTGTGAGGTCTCTGGCTAGGTGGGGGTGCAATGGTTCTAACTCTGGGTGGGGAACAACACCATAGTTTCCATACAGCTACATGAGTGAGATCAGGAGTCTGGGATCTAGGTTCTCTTGCTGCAGAGCTCTTGCTCGGATGTCTTAGGCATAGGTACTTGTGGAGTGGCTGCTGAGTCAGTATCTGAAGCATGAGTATATAAGAGTAGCTACAGTTTGGGACCTGGGCACAATGTTTACAGGGGGGAGGGTGGCAGGGATCCTGGGGTGGCATAACAGTGGTTCCTTCTTGGGGGAGGGGGATACACAGAAATGTCTCTTTCTCCAGGCATCTGCTGCTGTGATAGCTGTTGGTTACCTCAGTGGCAAAAGCTGCTTATGTATTCCATGGAACAGGCTGCTGGGGTCCATGCTAATGAACACTATGGGGCCCTCTGCTGTAAAAGCTGTGGGGAGTCTGCACATGTCAGCTGCTATAAGGATCAGTGTGAACCATGGTGGCCTGACAAATGGCTGATACTGGTATTCTCCACCCTTCCTTGTTCCCAATATCTCCATTATGCTGATCTCCCCAGAGATCCTTTGCATTCAGTTGCTCTGTCTTTTGTTTGTTTGCTTGTTTTTTTTCTCTTCTGTGTTGCTGCAGGTTCTCATTTTACTCTTGAGCTCTCCCAAGACTCTTTTCATTCATGGTTAGTTGTATAATTATTGGGTTTTGTTGAGGAACAAAGACTTGTATCTTACTCCACCATCTTGCTGACTTCACTTGAGGAAGACCACTTGTGTTCCTAGTTTGCTGAGTTATTACCATGAGTGGGTGTTGAATTTTGTCATATGTTGGGTTTTTTTTTTTTTTCTGCAACTGATATGATCATAGGATTATTCTATTTCTTTACCCAATGATATGATGGATTACATTAATTGATTTTGACATATTGAACCAGACTTGCATATTTGAAATAAATTCTTGGTCATGGTGTATGATTCTTTTTAAACACTGTTGTATTCAATTTGCTACAATTTTTTGACGATTTTTCATCTAAATTTATGAGGAGTATTGGTCTATAGTTTTTTCCTTCTTATAGTGTCTCTATCTCATTTTGATAATTATGGTAGTACTAGCCTCATAGGACATATTAGAATGTACTCTGCTTGTATTTTTGAAAAGAAATTGTACAGGTTTTGTATTTTTTTTCATCCTTTAATATTTGATAGAATTCACCAGTGAAACCATCTGGGCCCGGTGCTTTCTTTTGGGGGGGGATTTATAGTTATTGATTTATTTACTTTAGTAGATATAGGCCTATTCAGATGACCTCGTGTGAGTTTTGGTAGTTTATGCCTTTCAAAGGATTGATCCATTTAGTTTATCAAATTTGTGAGCATGGAGCTTTTTATAGTTTTCCTTTATTTTTTTGATGTCCAAGGGATCAGTATTAATGACCCTGCTTTCATTTATGATATTATTTGTATCTTTTCTCTTTTCTTTACTTGGTGATAATAACTTTTTAAATCTCCGAATTTATTAAATTTCCTTCCATCTAAGAAATCATTAGTTATTCACCTTATCAGAATTTCTCTTATTTTTAAAATAAACTTCCTCATGGTATATATTGATTGGAGTGACTCCTCCTGATGAGATGCACAATTCTTCAGATACCACTTTGCTGTAGGGCAAGGAGCATCCACCGGAGATGGATTCAAAACTCACATTTAAAAGTCTACAACAGGCTAAGATTCCACCTAACTGAAGAAGATCACAGATAAATAACCTCAAGGCCTTTAAGAAAGTTGTTAGAGCACCTTATTTTGAGACTGTACTTTACGAGGTCATTTGTTTGCAGTCCTACTTTTTGGCATATTAAATCATAGTGTAGGAAATGTCACCATGCCATATCTCAAAAAGTTTGCAAATATCTATAAAAAAGAATTTCTAGTCTACAGTTTTGTACATATTCAGTAATATTCTACCTAAATTTTACTGTCACTCCATTCTCAGTCTCCTTATCAAGTTCATCATACCCACATGCGAAGAAAACCATATTTTTCAAGAGACAACACTGTATCACTGCGTCATTCTCCTTAGATTTCTCTAGATGTCAGTAATTAATTTACTAAAGGGGAGTGGTCATCTCCCAAAAATAGAGAAATAGATTAAAACTTATTTAGTTTGATTTGGATGAAATAGATATGATTGAAACTCTTAAACTACATAGAGGGTAGGTCATATAAAGTGTAAAATCATCATAGGACAGTGCCACTAAATCAACACAGATGTTTTGATTTATTTCTAAAACACAAGTAATATAGTCATTAAATAAGTCTGAAATCAGAGAAATTGAATCATAGTTCTGCTGCCACTAACTGTAGTCTTAGACTATAAGAGTTAATTTTCTCTAAACCTCAATTTTATCTTAAATACAATGGGAGTAATAATTGCTGGTTGATACAGAAATAATAGATGCAAAGCATTTTAGAAAATGCCTGGTGTAAGTGCCTATAAATATTAATGATAATGATGTCAGTGATAACGATAATGATCAGTTGAATAATTCAGAGAAGAACAGGAAGTACATTTGCCTACCTTACTTCAGGGTAACCCTTTTAAAAAGCATTTGTATTGAGATTTACTTAACATATTATAAAAGTCACCAGTTTAAAGTGTATTGGTTTTAAGATACCAATTTAAAGTGTATCAGTGGTTTTAGTTATTTATAGAGTTGTGAATTGTCACCATCTAAGTTGAGAATATTTTCATCATCCCCAAAAGACACCCTGTATCCATTAGCAATCATTTCTTACTCCAGCTCCGTCCCAAGTCCTAAGCAACTGCTAATCTTCTTTCTGTCTACATAGTTACCTATTGTAGACATTTGTATAAAAGATATGCTACCATATGTGGTCTCTTGCAACTGGCTTTTTTCCCCCACTCAACATTGTTTTTAAGATTCATCCAAGCTGTGGCATCTATCAGGATTTTGTTTCTTTTATAACAAAACAATATTCCATTGGATGGATGCACATTGTATTTATTCACTCATTAGTTGATTTTTGGGTTTTTCCACTTTCTGGCTATTATAAATAATGCTGCTCTAAACATTCATATATTACAAGTTTTTGTGTGGACATGTAAGTGGTGATTTTTTTAAATGATTTATTTATTTATTTTAGATGGAGAGAGAGCATGTGAGCTGGGAGGAGGGGCAGAGGGAGAGAATCTCAAGCAGACTCCCTGCTGAGCATGGAGCCTGACTCAGGGCTTGATCTCACAATGCTGGGATCGTGACCTGAGCCAAAATTAAGAGTTGGATACTTAACCAGCTGAGTCACCCAGGTGACCCACAAGTGGTGATTTTTAAGAAAAAATCTGAAATTTTCCTTTGATAAATATGAAGAAGCACTGCCCAGACCCCCTGCAAAGAAAGTCACGTTGCTCATTTTACAGTGTGTGTGAATGTCAGACAACCTGAGCTGTCAGCAGCTTCACAGTCTGCCTTAGCTGCAGAGAATCCCCTCGCTCAAGTTCATGCCCTTCCTGAGGCAGCCCATATAGAGTAACTGATTGGAAAAGGAATATTAAAAACCAGTCATTTCAATTTGATGTGGGACACTCTGATGGACCCCCTTGCTCACGAGTTTCCACATTGTTTGGCCAAGGTTTGTTGGTACTCCATTGTAGTTTGACTTCTCTCTATGTCCAGTCTTGCTTCCTCCTCTTTCCTTCAAAGATCTTGATCCTTGATAAGTATCTTGTGCTGATAACTCCATCTCATCATTACCTTCCTGGTAATTCAGTCTGGGACATTTCTGAATGGAAATGATGTTGGGAAAGAATTAATGATCACTTGATGATCATGAGTCCTTCGTATCTCTAATCCATTGATTCTAGGATTGCTTTGAAATTGTAAGATCAAGACATCCAGAATGGTGACATTTTATGGCCCTTGGTAAAAAGTAAATATGAGAATTTTAGAAGAAGAGGTTCTCACATGTCTAATAGCAGGGTGATCAAAAGCCCAAAGCAAACAAATGAGCAAAAACATAAACTCTCGAAAGTTCAAAGGATAAATCCATGAATGAATTTACTTTTATTCAACCATTTGCTATTCCAGGGAACAATCCTTGACAGAGTAAAAATTCAATACTACTTACTCCTCAAGCCTTCTAATCATTGCTCTGTTGATCCAGACTACCCTAACTAGATATTTACCAAAAGGAAAAAATATAAAGATGATCTTATCTTAGATTCTCTGCACTGCTTCACTTAGGGCTGACAGTTCAGCTTATGAAGAAGCAAAATTAAAATTTTAAATAATTAATTATTAGTATGACACTTGAATATATCTCATGGATGGAAAGGGATTTTTTCTTTGACCTTTAAACATGATTTTAGCTAAGATAGAGTATGAAACAAAGTTCATATCCATGATTTAGTCAGAACATCTGTTCTCTGATGGCCTTATTTAAGGCAACCTAGCTGGCAGGTGGGGGGATGAGAAAGGAAGAGAGAAAGACAGGAAATGCTGATGAGCAATTATCTGTCTGAATTTCTTAGCTAAGGTAGATTTCCTAGGGAGCTCAGGAAGAGGTTAGCCAGTAGTCCTTAACATGAACAAAGGACAATGGGATGTTAGTAGACCTTAAGTACCACAGACTTTTAAAGATGATTTTATAACCTCTACAAGTATGTTGCCATCAGTCTTGCCTTTTTAATACGCACTCTATAATTGACAACTGTCATGTTCTTTTCTGTGGAAAATCGTGTATCCATCCAACCCAAGCAAAATCAGACTGCTTTAGGAAATGTGAAATTCAACTGATAAGCACATTTCAGACTAAATATAGTCACTGGCTCTTTATTTCCTCCACTTGTTTAGTTTGCAATTCACATTTGGGTATTTTCTCCTTAGAAATCCCACTTTGTTAGTGGTCTCTGGAGCCTGGATCTATTTTGTTTACTTTCTGGAACTTATTCCAATGCTTTGTTCTGAGAAATCATGGTCACTTTTTCTCAAAGCACCTGAGAGTTTACTTGCTATAATCCATCCACAGTTGCATCTCTGACTTTTGGAAACTTCTTAAATTGCTATCCAATTACAAGTGTAGCTGTATATTTCAGTTCTCAGTGCCATCCTGCATGGAATCTCTTTCCCTCAGTTTTGCTGTGTTTTTACTAAATTCTTCTATGTTGTAATGTTTTTAATAATTGATTGTATTCACTTGGATTCTTTAAAGATGCTCCTAGGTTTTCATAATGTATTTACAAATTATTAGCCTTTCCTTTCATCCTACTTAAGAATTATGCTGCTCTCATTTCAACCCACAAGATGCACTCTTTGGAACTAGAATCTTAGCAAGGGTCTCCACATAAGAATACTGGCACAGTTGCTGCATTAAAGATTGTGAAATTTTAGGGTGTCATCTTTATAAGAAAAAAAATGGTGCTTAGATTCTAAGGTATTTGTACTGTAGTTTACCTATATATGTCGGAGAGAAAAAGAGGAAAAATTCTAGTTTGAACTCTGTATTTTCTATGCTGTGTGTGTGTGTGTGTGTGTGTGTGTGTGTGTAAACCTGTGAAAATGTAATCAGAATCCTTACTTCAACAGTAAATTTGAGTTGAACGGTTGAACGGTCTTCACGGTCCTTCTCTTAACAAAACATATTTATGGTTCCAAAAGCCACACGGTTGCTTCAGAATGTTCTCAACCACTGAATTGGCTCCTTTCCACACAAAGCTGTTACTGGGGTTTCTATTTCCTGTCCATTGGAGCCTCCCTTTTAGCAGCAGGAGGGCGCAGCCTCTCCTCTAGCTCCAACTCTCTTCTGAAAAGGCACATTCAACCAGGTACTCTTCATCATAACAACCCAATTTGTATTTCACGACTAAGTGGAAATGGTTTTGGTTTTCCATGCACTGTACATACTTTAATTGATGTTTTCTTCTGACAACCAGGTGCTTCTGACTCTTTGAAGAATATGCACGTTTAAAGGGTTAGTGTAGTTTTCCAAAATTTTTCTTTTAATATTTATTTTCCTAGCTCACCTTCTTCTCTCCCATAGCAAATTTGGGCTTTGGAATTACTTGCTGGAATTCTCACTGCCTGGCTGCCTAACTTAACTCATTTGGTTAACTATTTTTTGTTTTGTTTTGTTTTGTTTTGTTTTAAATCTGGTTGTTAGCAGACAGAAGGGCTACACCATGTTAATGAGGCCAAAAGCAATGACTCATCCTCTGTCTGGAAGTGCTGATTTACCCTCACGGGATTGAGAGAAGAAACCCTTAAATCAAGATGAGATGATCAGCCTTGCTGCCATGGTGATAGAAGGCATGTTTTCAGAGGTAGTCAGAACTGGATGGCACTCAGCATTCCCCTGGAGAGAAAGACACCAGTGCCAGAAACTCCATTCTGCTCCCAGGCGATTTCAGGAACCAATTGCTTACCATGATGATGGTTCTTAATTATGAATCATGGCAGTGTTAGGTCAGGCATGTCTGGAGAGCTGTTGTTTTAGCTTTACCCTTCTTAAATTTTGCCTGAGTAAAGTTCATTACAGTGTTATTTTCTGGACACTTATTTTTTTTAAATGACTTATGAATAAAGTTCCTTGTTTGTTGAGAAAAGAATATGTGCAAACTCAAATCTAGTTTTATTCTATATTTGTATTTATTTTTTATTGAATTATAGTCAACACACAATGTTACATTAGTTGCAGGTGTACGACATAGTGATTTGACAACTTTATATATTATGCTGTGCTCACTACAAATGTAGCTAACTCTGTCACCAACAATACTGTTACAGCACTGTGCACTGTATTCCCTATGCTGCATCTTTCATTCCTGTGGCTTAATCATCCCATGACCTGATGCCTGCTCCTCATTCCCATTTCTTTTCCATTTTTCCCATCCCCTCACCCAACTTCCCTCTGGCAACTACCAATTTGTTCTCTATATTTATGGATGTGTTTTTGCTTTGTTTGTTTGTTTTTTAGATTCCACACATAAATGAAATCATACGGTATTTTTCTGTGACTTACTTCACTTAGCATAATAAGCTTGAGGTCTACTCATGTTGCTGCAAATGGCAATATTGCATTCTTTTTCTCATGGAGTATAATCTGTTATTTGTATGTATTTGTATGCATGTGAGTGTATGTATATGTGTGTGTATACACACACCACAACTTCTTTATTCCTCTGACAATAGGCACTTAATGTTGCTTCCATATCTTGCCTATTATAAATAACGCTGCTATAAACATAGGGGTGCACGTATCTTTTCAAGTTAGTGTTTTTGTTTTCTTTGGGTAAATACCTTGTAGTGGAATTACTGGACCATATGGTAATTCTATTTTGAATTTTTTGAGGAGACTCCATACAGTTTTCCACAGTGGCTGTACCAATTTACGTTCCCACCAACAGTGTATAAAGGCTCCTTTTCCTCCACATCCTGCCAACACTGGTTATTTCTTGTCTTTTTGATTCTAGCCATTCTGACGGATGTCATTGTGGTTTTGATTTTCATTTCTCTGATGATGAGTGATGTTGAGCATCTTTCCATGTGTCTGTTTACCATTTGTAAGTGTCCTTTGGAAAAATGTCTTTTCTTTTTTTTAAGATTTTATTTATTCGACAGAGATAGAAGACAGCCAGCGAGAGAGGGAACACAAGCAGGGGGAGTGGGAGAGGAAGAAGCAGGCTCATAGCAGAGGAGCCTGATGTGGGGCTCGATCCCATAACGCCGGGATCATGCCCTGAGCCGAAGGCAGACGCTTAACTGCCGTGCCACCCAGGTGCCCCTGGAAAAATGTCTATTCAGGTACTGTGCCCATTTTTTTTTTCCTGCTCATTTTTTAACTGAATTGTCTGGGTTTTTTTGGTGTTGTATAGTTTCATTGTATATTTTAGATATTAACTCCTCATTGGATATATTATTTGCAAATATCTTTTCTCATTCAAAAGTACAGCCCTACAGAAAGTAGGTTGACTTTTCATTTTGTTGATGGTTTCCTTTGCTGTATAAAAGCTTTTTATTTTGATGTAGTCACAATAGTTTTGCTTTTGTTTCCCTTGCCTGAGAAGACATATCTAGAAAAATAATGCTATGGCTGGTATCAAAGAGATTACTGCCTGTTTCCCTCTAGGAATTTTATGGTTTCAGGTCTACATTCAGGTCTTTCATCCATTTTGAGTTTGTTTTGTATGGTGTTAGAAAGTGGTCCAGTGTCATTCTTTTGCTAATAGCTGTCTAGTTTTCCCAGCACCATTTATTGAAGGGACTGTCTTTTTCTGCTTGTATATTTTTGCCTTCATCGTAGATTAATTGAGCACATAAGTGTGGGTTTATTTCTGGGCTCTCTATTCTGTTCCATTGATGTGTCTGTTTTTGAGCCAGTACCATACTGTTTTAACTACTACAGCTTTGTAATATGTCTTGAAATCTGGGATTGTAATACCTCCAGCTTTGTGCTTTCTTAAGATTGCTTTGGTTATTCAGGGTCTTTTGTGGTTCCAAACAAATTTCAGTATTATTTGTTCTAGTTTTGTGAAAAATGCTGTTGGTATTTTTTTTTTTTTTTTAGTTTTTTGTTTTTATTTGACAGAGATAGAGACAGCCAGCGAGAGAGGGAACACAAGCAGGGGGAGTGGGAGAGGAAGAAGCAGGCTCACAGCAGAGGAGCCTGATGTGGGGCTCAATCCCAGAACACCGGGATCACGCCCTGCGCCGAAGGCAGACGCTTAACCGCTGTGCCACCCAGGCGCCCGTGTTGGTATTTTTGATAGGAATTACATTAAATCTGTAGATTGCTTTGGGTGGTATGGACATTTTAATGATATTCCAATGTATGAACATGGAATATCTTTCCACTTGTTTGTGTTGTCTTCAGTTTCTTTCATCGATGTTTTATAGTTTTCAGAGTACAGATCTTTCCCCTCTTGGTTAAGTTTATCCCTAGATATTTTATTATTTTTGGTGCAATTGTAAATGGTATTGTTTTCTTAATTTCCCTTTCTGCTATTTCATTATTAGTATATAGAAGTGCAAAATATCTCTATATTAATTTTGTACCCTGCAATCTTACTGAATTTATCAGATCTAATAATTTTTGGTAGAGTCCTTAGGGTTTTCTATATATAGTATCATGTCATCTGAAAATAGTGACAGTTTTACTTCTGTCTCACCAATTTGGATGTCTTTTCTTTCTTTCTATTGTCTAATTGCTGTTGCTATAACTTCCAGTACTATGTTGAACAAAAGTGGCAAGGGTGGGCATTCTTGTCTTGTTCCTGATGTTGGAGGAAAAGCTTTTGGTTTTCCCCCTTTTAGGATGATATTAGTTGTGGGGTTTTCATATCTCTAAAAATTTTGTTGAGAGTTCTTATGAGTAAATATTGTATTTTGTCAAATTCCATTTTTGCGTCTATTAAGATGGCTATATGGTTTTAATCATTTTTCTTATTAATTTGATGTGTCACAGTGATTGATTTGTGAATATTGGACTACCCTTGCATTCCTGGAATAAATCTGTCCTGATGGTTTAAATGATTTTTAAAAAAATATATTGTTGAATTCTGTTCGCTAATATTTTGTTGAGGATTTTTGCATCTGTGTTCATTAGAGATATTGGCCTGCAGTTTCTCTTTTTTCTTTTTTGTTTTTGGTAATGTCTTTGTCTGGTTTTAGTATCAGAGTAATGATGGCTTCATGTAATGTATTTGGAAGCTTTCCTTCCTCTTCTGTTTTTTGGAATAGTTTCAGGAGATAGATATTAACTCTTTTTTATTTTATTTTTTATTTCTTAAAAAGATTTTATTTACTTTAGAGAGAGAGAGAAGGAGAGTGTATGCCTGAGCAGGGGGAGGAGTAGAGAGAGAGAAGAGAGAGAGAGAGAATCCCCAGCGGACTGCCAAGCCCGGGGCCTGAGATAGGGCTTGATCCCAAGACCGCAACTCAAGCTGAAACCAAGAGTTAGATGCTTAACCAACTGAGCCATCCAAGCAGCCCTTAACTCATCTTCAAATGTTTGGTAGAATTCACCTAGAAATCCATTTGCTTCTGGACTTTTGTTTGTTGGAGGTTTTCAAAGTACCAATTCAGTTTTGTTACTAGTAATTGGTTGTTCAGATTCTCTAGTTCTTCCTGATTCAGTTTTGGAAGATTGTATGTTTCTAGGAATTTATCCACTTCTTCTAGGTTGTGCAATTTGTTAATGTATAATTCTTCATAGTGGGCTCTTAGAATCCATTATATCTCTATGGTGTTAGTTGCTACTTCTTTCATTTTTTTGTTTAATTATTTGAGTTCTCTCTCTCTCTTTTTTCCTTGATGAGTATGGTGAAAGGTTTACCATTCTTTTTTTTTTTTATCCTAAGAACTAGGTCTTTGTTTAATTGATAATTTCTGTTGCTGGTCTCTATTTCATTTATCTGCTTTGATCTTTATTATATCCTTCCTTCCACTAACTTTGGACTTCATTCTTTTTTTTTCTTATTTATTTATTTATTTTAATAATATTTTTAAAATTATATTATGTTAGTCACCATACAGTACATCCCTAGTTTTTGATGTAAAGTTCCACTGGGTGTTATACGCAAGTAATGAATCATGGACTTCGTTCTTTTTCTAATTTCTTTAGGTTTAAGGTTAGATTGAGATATTTTTCTTGTTCTTTGAGATAGGCCTGTATCACCATAAATTTCTGTTTTAGAACTGCTTTTGCTGCATCCCAAAGATTTCGAACCATTGTGTTTTTATTTTCATGTGTCTCCATGTATTTTTTGATTTCCTCTTTGGTATTTTTCATTTGCCAGTTGGTTGTCTGGTAGCATGTTGTTTAGTCTCCACCTGTTTGTGTTTTTTCTAGATTTTTCTTTTAATTGATTTCTAGTTTCATACCATTGTTGTCAGAAAAGATGCTCGTTATTATTTCAATCTTCTTAAATTTATTGGTACTTATTTTGTGGCCTAATATGTGATCTATCCTGGAGAATGTTCCATGTGCACCTGAAAAAAATGTGCATTCTGTTGTCTTTAGATGGAATGTTCTTTATATATCTGTTAAGTCCATCTGGTCTAATGTATCTATCAAAGATACTGTTTATTTATTAATTTTCTGCCTAGATGATATATCCATTGATATAGTTGGGGTGTTAAAATCTCCTACTATTATTGTATTACTGTATTACTGTTAGTCTCTGCCTTTATGTGTTAATATTGGCTTTATGCATTTAGGTGCTCCAGTGTTGGGTACATAGACATTACATAGATACTTCATGTGTTATATCCTTTTGTTGAATTGACCCCTTAATCATTATGCAGTCTTGTTTTAAAGTCCATTTTATTTGTTATAAGTATTTCTGCTCTGGTGTTTTTTTTTTTTTTCTTCCATTGGCATGGAATATCTTTTTCCATTCCTTTGCTTTCAGTCTGTTCATATCTTTAGGTCTGAAGTGAGTCTCTCATAGGCAGCATATAGATGGGTCTTGTTTTTTTTTTTTTTATCCATTCCATCACCATGTCTTTTGATTGGAGCATTTAAATCATTTAGATTTAAAGTAATTCAGTGTGTACTTACTGTCATTTTGTTAATTGTTTAAACACATTCTAAAAGGACTTCATTTTTACTACCCCCTCCACATTTTGTGTATATCCTGTCATGTTTTACATCTTTTAATTTTGTTGATCCACTTCACTAATTTTTAAAATATAATTGCTTTTGTCTTTTAATCTTAATATTAGCTTTACTAGTTACTACCTTTGCTATGTGTTTACTTTTACTCATGAAATTTTTCCCTCATAATTTTCTTCTAATTGTGGATTTTTCTTTTCCATTGAAGAAGTCCCTTTAACATTTTCTTAAGGCTGGTTTATGATAATAAACTACTTGAACTTTTGTTCCCCTGGAAAACTCTTTATCTCTCTTTCAATTTTGAATAAACTTGCGAGGTTGAGTATTTTGGTTGTGGGTTTTTTTCCTTTGAGCACTTTGGATATATAACATTACTTCCTTCTGACCTGCAAAGTTTCTGCTGGAAAATCAGCTGATAGCCTTATGGATCTTCCCTTGTACATGACTAGTTGAGTCACTCTTGCTGCTTTTAAATTCTCTCTTTATCTTTAACATTTGACATTTTAATTATAATATGGTGTGGTGTGGACCTGCTTGGGTTCATCTTGTTTGGAAATGTTTGTGTTTCCTGAACCTGGATGCCTTTCCTTCCCCAGGTTAGGAGAATTTTCAGCTATACTTTTTTCTGCCCCTTTATCTCTTTCTTCTCCTGATACTCCTATAATGCTAATATTTGCTTGTTTGAGGTCATCCACGAGATCCCTTAATCTGTCCTTTTTAATTTTTTTTTTCTTCAGCTTGGGCACTTTCTATTACCCTGTCTTCCAGATGGCTGATTCATTCTTCTGTAACCACTAATCTGTTGTTCCCTTCTACTGTATTTTTCATTTCACTTATTGTACTCTTCAAGTATGATTGCTTTTAAAAACTATTTTTTTCTTTTTTCTTTATTTTAATTCCAGTATAGTTAATTTACAGTGTTATATTAGTTCCAGGTGTACAATATAGTGATTCAGAAATTCCATACATTACCCAGTGCTCATCATGACAAGCTTGCCCTCCTTAATATCCATTGCCTATTTCACCCATCCCCCTACTCACTTCTCTAGTAACCATCAGTTCTCTATAGTTAAGAGTCTGTTTCTTCGTTTGTCTCTTTTTTTCTTTGTGCTTTGTTCATTTGTTTTATTTCTTAAAAATTCCACATGAATGAGATCATATGGGATTTGTCTTTCTCTGACTTATTTTCCTTAGCATTATACTCTCTAGCCCCATCCATGTCATTGCAGATGGCAAGATTTCATTCTTGTTTACGACTAAATAATATTCTGCTATACGTATTTATATATCTGTGTATAGATATACACACCACCTCTTCTTCATCCATTCATTTATCGATGGACACAGGCTACTTCCATAATTTGGCTTTTGGAAATAATGCTGCTATAAATGGGTGCATGTATCCTTTTGAATTAGTGTTTTTGTATTTTGGGGGTTTATACCTCAGTGCAATTACTGCATTGTAGGGTAGTTCTATTTTTAAATTTTGAGGAACCTCCATACTGTTTTCCACAGTGGCTGCACCTGTTTGCATTCCCACCAACAGTGCATGAGGGATCCTTTTTCTCCACACCCTCACCAACATTTGTTGTTTCTTGTGTTTTTGATTTTAGCCATTTTGATATGTGTGAAGTGATATCTCATTGTAGTTTTGATTTGCATTTCCATGATGGTGAGTGATAGTTGAGAATGTTTTCATGTGTCTGTTGGCCATCTGTATGTCTTCTTTGGAGAAATGTCTGCTCAGTCTTCAGCCCATTTTTAATTGGATTATTTGCTTTTTGGGTGTTGAGATTTATAAATTGTTCCTGAGTCTTTTCTTGTTGATATGATGTATCACGCTGATTGATTTGTGAATGTTGAACCACGCTTGCATCCCTGGTATGAATCCCACTTGGTCATGATGGATAATCCTTTTAATGTACTGTTGGATTCTATTAGCAAGGATCTTGTTGAGGATTTGGGCGTCCATATTCATTAGGGAAATCGGTCTGTAATTCTCCTTTTTGAGGGGGTCTTTGCCTGGTTTGGGGATCAAGGTAATATTGGCCTCATAGAATGAGTTTGGTAGCTTTCCTTCTATTTTTTGAAATAGCTTTAGGAGAATAGGTATTATGTCTTCTTTGAATGTTTGGTAGAATTCCCCAAGAAAACCATCCGGGCCTGGAGTTTTGTTATTTGGAAGGTTGTTTATCACTGACTCAATCTCTTCATAATTAATTGGCCTGTTTAAGAAATCAA
Source organism: Ailuropoda melanoleuca (assembly GCF_002007445.2). NCBI lineage: Eukaryota > Metazoa > Chordata > Mammalia > Carnivora > Ursidae > Ailuropoda > Ailuropoda melanoleuca. Next base: position 19,025,764 of record NC_048228.1, on the reverse strand, counting down.
TTTCATCCTGTTTCAGTCTTGGTAGTTTATAGGTTTCCAGGAAGGCCTCCATCTCTTCCAGATTGCATAGTTTATTGGCATATAGCAAATTTTGATAAAAATTTCTAATAATCCTTCCAATTTCAATGGTGTTGGTCGTGACCTCTCCTTTTTCATTCATAATTTTATTAATTTCTGTCCTTTCTCTTTTTTTTTATCTCTTTATCAAGGGTCTCAATGATATCCCCAGCTCTTTGCTGAAGTCCCATGAGTATTTTTATGATTATTTCTTTAAATTCTCTATCATGTATATTACTTATTTCTGTTTCACTTAGCTCTCCTGCTGTGATTTTGTCCTGTTCTCTCATTTGGGACATATTCCTCCAACTCCTCATTTTGTCTACCTCTATGTGTCTGTTTCTGTATGTTAGGAAAATCAGTACATCTTCTCTTGAAGGTAGTGGCTTTATGAAGAAGAGGCTTTCTGTAGTGCAATATGCCCTGTTCACCAGAACCTGGCACTTCAGGGTAGTCTCCTGTATGTGCTGCTACATACAGGTAGTCTCCTGTATGTGTCCTACTGTTGTGTTTGAGTCACCTTTTCTGTCAGTCCGAACATCTGCATTAACTCTCTGCCTGTTGTGGTCTGTGCTTGCTCTCCATGGTGTTAGTGAGACCTACGCAGGCTGGCTCTTGACCACAGGAGGGCTGGAGGATGGGGTGGCAATGTTAGCAAAATTTGTACTGAGCCACTAGTCCTAGGCTGGATCCCTTGAAGCAAGGTAGCTGCGAAGGATGTGGTACACAGCGGTGGCAGTTGGGGATGTGGTGTTCAGTGGAGGTTGTGGCCAGGTGTGCGGTGATTGAGTGGGGCATGTGTGGTGTTATCAAAATTTGCACTAAGTTGCTAGTCCTAGGTTGGATCCTTGAAGTGTGGTGGCTGCTGGTGCATGCTTGTGGCAGCAGTGGCCAGGGACATGGTGCATGGTGGCTGGGCATGGTGTGCCAGATGTTAATAAAATTTGTGCTGAGCCCAGAGTTGAGGCCAGCATGCTTGGAGTGGGTGATTCCTCAGGAGAACATCTGGGTGGGAGGCACTGCTAGCAGGTTAGGTAGCAACTATCTGTGTAATGCTACCTCCTGCAGCTGGCTCTGTGTTTATGTTGGAGGCAGGGGAGGAAAATGTTGCCTTCCAGCTCATTTGTTCCCAGAGAAGTCTGTCCCCCAACAGACTTGAAGTGTATATAAACAGATCTCCCTCTCATTTGTACCAGTCATGCAAACTGTCACTTTTACATTGACTCTCTGCTGCCTGTGGTCTCTTTAAGGGCAGGGACCCAGCTATCACTTGCCTTTCTGGCTCATACAATACTGAGTCAGCTGACTTTTAGAGCTCCAGAATCCAAGTCCCTCTTGTTATATACTTAAAGAATTCAGCCCCTCTGGTGTTCAGGGCTGGAAGTTATGGAGATTCATCTTCCCCTTGTGGGCTCCCTGGTATTTTCTTCTCTCTGTGCCCGCTGTTCCCTCCCTCTTGCAGGAAGCTTCCTACCACCATTTCTGCCCTTTCTAAACTCTCCAGGGCAGCTTCTTCTGTACATTTAGTTGTGGAGTTCGTTCTACTAGGCTTTGTATTGCTCTCTGGTTTATTTACTCAGATGTGAGTGATATCTAATTGTAAACCTGGGATGGAGTGAGCTAAGGGTCCTCCTCTTCCAAAGCTCCCACCTAAAATATTTTCCATCTCTTTGTTGAAGTTTTCACTGAATTATTCCACCTTTCTCTCCAGTCCAGTGAGAAACTTTATGATGATTACTTTAAATTCTTTGTTAGGCATATTGCTTATTTCAGTTTCATTTAGTTCTTTTTCTGTGATTTTTGTCTTGTTATTTTGTTTAGACTTATTCCTCTGTCTTCTCATTTTAATTTTCTTTGTTTCTATGAATTAGATGGAACAACTTCTCTTAAAGTTGAAGAAATGGTCTTGTGTAAGGTCATTCCCTGTACAGACTGCATATGCCTGCTGACTTTGGCTTGTGGCTGAATCTGTGGCTGGTATAGGCTATGGGTCCTGTGGCACTCTGTGCTTATGCTGCTCTGGTGGAATGGCCAGAGCTGAAGTGGGCATGGGGTTGGGTAGTCCTGGGGGTCTCCACACAGACTGCATATCCAGGACTGCTGAAGCTGAAATCAATGTTAACCAGGGGGTCCTGAAACTCTCTGTATAGAAGATACCTTGGCAGGATAGCTGGTGGTGAAGTGGGTATAAGCAGAAGAGTCCAGGTGCATTCTGCTTGGAGGCCACCCCATTGGTCAGCTGGAGCTGAGGTGGGCATGAGCCAGAAGGTTCTGGAATGCTCTCTGCTGACATTGCCCTCACAGGTCATCTGAAGTTGAAGTGGTGTGGGCCTGGAGTGTTTTGGGGTGCTTTGTTCCTGTGTCATCTTGGCAAGGTGGCTGGAGCTGTCATGAGTACTGACCAGGGATGTCCTGTTGTGTACCATGTTGGGACCATCTTGGTGGGATGGCTTGGGCTGGTGTGGGCTACAGGCCTGGAGCTCACTGAGGTGATAGGCCAATTAGGGCACACAGACACTGGTCCTGTCCATCTTATCAAGGTGAAGGAAGAACATAAACTGTTGCACTTACTCCGACCTCTCCAACCTGGAGAGAGTTCCGATACCTTCCTCTGTGGGGGAGTTCTAGGGCAGAATCCTTTATATTCTGGTAGCTCTTTTAAACCACAGCTTTTTTTCTGTGCCCCATGATGGATGAATTTGTTCATAATCCCTTAGTACTAATCCTCCTCACTATGGTTCATACCATCAGTGGTGGGGGGTTCCCTCTGTCAATATGTCTCCATCTCTCTTGCCATTTTCCATGTGATCTCTCCATCTTTTGTTGTGAAAAAGCTGTTCAGTCAGTCCTCAGTTCTTCCTCAGGAGCAACTGTGTATAGATAGGTATAGATTTGGTGTGCTTATGTGTCCATGGAGGAGGTGAGTTCAGTTCTTTCTACACTGCTGTCTCAGACTGAAAACCTCTTCAGACCCAAATCTGGAAAAGCACCTACATGACCCTCCACCTCTGTTGTATCACCAACCCATGAGAAACTAAAGGCTATTGTACGTGAGAGCTCTTTCACCATCATCATCATCATCATCATCAACATTAAACAGGTATTAGTTGAGGACCTACTATGTGCCAGGACCCAATAGTAATGGTTTATATTTTAGAGACATTCACATCTGGTTATTAAGATGTATATCTTTTTTTAAAAGATTGATTTGGTTGATTTGACTGAGACAGCCTATGAGCAGGTGGGGGAGGAGCAGAGGAGGAGGGAGAGGAACAAGCTGACTCTGTGCTGAGTGCAGAGCCCGACTCAGGGCTCAATCCCAGGACCCTGAGGTCATGACCTGAGCTGAAACCAAGAGTTGGATGCTTAACTGACTCAGCCACGAAGGTCCCCCAAGATGTACATCTTTAAAAATTTCCTTTTCCTTATCTGAAAATATATGAGGGCATTCTAAGTTGGTGCTGATAGCTGGCAGCTGAATTCCCTGGTAAAATTTTTCGTCGTCCAGAACCTTCCTGTGAGCGGCACAAATGGGATCCCAGTTCCACCACTTTTGGCCGTTGAATCTTAGACCAACTCTTTTGATCTCTCTGGATATGAATTTCTTTACCATAAAATGGGATAAAAATTATTGATAGTATCTTTTCTGCCTATTTCATAGGATTGTTGCAAGTAAAAGGAAGACAAAAATGAATGACTCGGAGTTAATAACGGGCTTATCTTGGATGAGCAAACAGGTCCCATATTAAAAAAAGGAATTTTAGGCCAGAGCCAGAATTAATACTCATTTGTAGGTTTCTGCACGAAAAATATTATTTTTCATATACTGAAAACTGAATCAGTGTGTTTAAAAATAATATTCATCACAAGTCCCTTCAATCTAGAATTGAGCCAATATGTTTAGTAATTAATACAGATACAAAGTGTAAATGTATCTTCAAGATCTTAAAAAATATACAGCACTTAGAAAATTCAGAAAAGCATCAAGAAAAAGGAATTATCAGTAATACCAATATTCAGACACATTTATTAAAAATTTAATGGAAAAAAGTAATGGATATTCTTCCTCGATTCTTCTATTTCTATAGGAGGTTATTAGAAAAATGGCATGATTCCACACATTTGTGCTTGTGTTGCTTTTTCAATGAATATATCAAATGTTACTATTTGAGTTTATGTATTTCATCTTTTATGATAAGCATCATGTATCAGTTAGGACAGTTCTACCCAATGTTATCAATATGCTGCCAAGTCTTTGACTTCCCTCAGTAGAAATTTATTCCTACCTCACTTCACAAGCCAATGTGGCAACTTCCATGTGTGAATTCAGGCATCTAGCCTTCTTCCATTTGTGTTTTGCCTTCTCAAGTTCTAAAATGTATTGCCTTCAGTGCCACGTGGAGGGGAAAAAATGGAGAATGCCCTCCTGTTTCACAGATTCTAGGTTTGAAAGTGACCTGCATCATCTGCACTGACATCACATTTCTGGGAACGAGTCACAGGCCTTCACTAGTCATACAGGAAGCTGGGAAATGAGGTCTCTACCTGGGCAGCTGTTTTCCAGTGACAAACCTACTATAGAAAGGAAGCAAAAGATTTTGGTGCTCAGTTAACTATTTCTTACATGGTGCATTCATGTGGGCAGCCAATATCCACATAACAACTCTTCTCTAAACACAGAATACACCTACCTCCTCCCAAAAGACCCAGAGTCCCTTCAACCACTGTGTCTCAGAACCCTAGCTCTGGATCAGGTTTGGATGTGGCTTTTCATGGTTTGGCAACATTTGAGTTCATAGGCTCCCGTTGACACCCAGACATGGTAGAGCGGGAGCACGATAGCTACAATAGTGATCATTGAGACTCTGTCAGTGTGATTTATATATATATTGTGGATCACAACTATGTTGTTTGTTCCAGGAAAACTTAGATCTGAGAAGACATGGCTGCAAATCAAGAAATAACTTCATGGTTTGCTTTAGGAAATTCCCACTTATCATTTTTCCCCCCTTAGACACAATAGTCTGTTCATCTGGGCTCAATTATCAGTAATAGCTTGCTCATCAAAGCTTTGCTTCAAGCCTTCTTTTCACTTACACCTACAAATCCTAAAATAATATATTTCCTTTTCCTTGTCTCAAATTGTTCTCCATATTGAACGACTTGCCTTAAATCAATTGATCCCAGACTCTGAAACCTATAAATATCTGACTTTTCCCTCTTGAGACACTGCTAAACCTCCATTAATGTGGTAACCTCTCACACTGCAGTAGGCTACCAAAAAAATTTAATTTTGTTTTAACAAACTATCCATGACATTGGGGATTCAACAGTTGATGGGGGGGCGGGTGATGGGAGTCACACAACAATCACTGGTCCCTGGCAACACTGAAATCATGTGAGTTTGTAGCATTGGGAAGTTTCTCTGTCTTGGTCAGGGGGTGGGTGGTGGTGGTCCTTGATTAGATATTGCACTAGCTCTCTAGTAGGGATTCCTTTGATAGGAATGGCCATGTCTGAAGTGGGCAGTAAAGAATGTCTTTTGGTTCTGTTGAGTTTTCTGTTTGTGCACGTTTTGTGGTTTCAGAAGAATGCTTAATATTCAAGAGCATTTTTGTTCAGGATTGAGGATTCTTTGGCCATACAGTTCCCTCTCAAGTAGATTTCTGTTCTATTTGTTTCTAGGCAGTTCTACATGCTAGAACTTAGAGTTTTACCCCAGACCTCATTCTTAGGCCTGGTTTGTTCCTTGACTTTCTTGTGCATGACTTTCTCTTAACTTTAATGGTGCCTATTTTACAGCTATCGTAAAACAGTGGGTTTACATGGGAAGGAAACATCCTTATTCTGATTTTTGTTCTAAGACTGAATTACTTTCTTTGACTGAAAAAATAAAAGGCTGCTGATATTAAAATACTTTTTAATCTTATCTATTAATGTTTGAGTTCTAGAATTATGCAGATTTTTCAGTTGTGAAAAACCCCAGGTAGTTGAATTCTCTCTGTTCCCTCTGTTCTCTCTGGTTTTGTTTGCAAACTGGTCAATTCTTGCCTGAGGTCATTTTTCTTCTGATAGCCTTCTAAGAACAGTGAGTAACAAGCTAAAATAACCAACATTCTAATTTAGAGCTACCACCTTGACAGCCAAATTTTTTCAAGTCTCTTGCCACTGCATAACACAACTCTCCATCTTTCCTACGTCTTACATCAATTTGTCTCATCCATTGAATGATGGTACATAGTTTAGGATTCTGTTACAACAGCATTCTAATTGTAACAATTTTTAAGATGAAAATAAATAGGCCTCAAAATCAGTACCTTAAAAAAAGTGTATTGCTTGGTCATCACACAGATGTGTGTGATGTAGGTGTTTCTGGTCAGCAAGTGGCCTTCCATGTAAAGATTTAGGGGCCTTTCATATTTTGGCTCTGCACACTCCTGCTCTCCTTGCCACCCAGAGACTCAGAATCCTCATTTAGCCAGACGATGGGGAAAAGGGAGAGAGCATAATGCACACTTGGTTTTTGAGGTCTTTGGCCTTAAAAGTGACACGTGGTGTTTCTGTTCATATTCTATTGACAAGAACTAATCACAAGGCTACTAGTTGCAAGATGATTGAGAATTGTAGTTCCTCGCCGGGCAGCAACTTTCCAGTAACACCATTGTACTTTGAAGAAGAAAGATTTGTGGTGGCAAATTAGTCATCTGCCATACCTCCTTTTTTAGAGAACATTTTCTTTTGACCTGGATACCAGAATACTGAGTTTCTATGTTCACAACTCTGTTAAATACCTGGCGTTTGATTCATCCAGTAACTCCTCTTCTTCACGTGCACTGTGACTGTCAGGAGTCTCCATCATTCACCTGGATTACTGCATTAAATGGGTCGTTGATCTCTGTATTAGTGTCCTGTGAACAGCTGTAACAAATTACCACAAACTCAGTGGCTTAACACAACATATTTATTTTCGTACAATTCTGACAGTTGGAACTCTCCCTGGGCTAAAGTCAGTATATACTTTCTGGAGGCTCTCTGCAAGGTTCTGCTTCCTTGCCTTTTCTAGCTCCTAGAGGCCACTTGCATCCCTTGGTATGTAGCCCCTCCTTCCATTTTCAAGGTCAGTAGTATAGCACGGCATCTTCAGATCTCTCCTTTCTCTGTCTCTGATGTCTGCTTCTATAATCTTCTCTAATATTCTTTCCTTTTTTTCCCCTTATAAGGACCTTTGTGATTATGCTAGGCCCACTTAGATGATCCAGGATAAGCTTCCCATTTCGAGATCCTTAACTTATTCACATCTGCAAAAATCCCTTTTGCCATGTAAAGTGACCTGTTCCCAGATTCCAGGGGTTAGTCTATGGACATCTTTGGAGATTTATTATTTTTTCCATCACAGAATCCACATCTCTAATCTTGACACATTTCAGTATATGCTCCACGCTGCTGCCAGAATAAACTCCTTAAATACAGAACTAACCAAATCATTATTATTGTAACTTTTTTTTCTAAACAGTAGTATATTTCATTACTAATCTGGTAAATTAAAAAAAATTATTTCTCAAAACAACCTAACACATGAAGAATCAAAAGAGATCATACAAATTGAAGAATATCTATATAGGATTTGGAAGCATGAGCACTTGTAGTTTCTCAGTCTACTTTGTTGTGTCCTATAACATACATGATATAAAAAAAATTTTTTTAAGTAGACTCCATCCCAGTGTGGCGCCCAGTGTGGGGCTTGAACCCAGTGTGGGGCTTGAACCCACGACGCTGAGATCAAGAGTCAGATGATTAACCGACTGAGCCACCTAGGTGCCCCCACATGATTTTTTAAATTGAGGTATAATTGACGTACAGAATATATTGGTTCCAGCTATACAACATAATGATTTAATATTTGTGTATATTTACAAATGATCATCACAATAAGTATAGTTAATATCTGGTCCCATAGTTATAAATGTTTTTTTCCTGTGATAAGAACTTCTAAAATTTATTTGCTTAGCCACTTTTAAATATTTGATATAATATATAATACTATATTATAGTATAGTATATATATTATATAATATATACCGATATTAATATTAGTATCACAGTATTAACTGTAGGCACCATGCTGTATATTACATCCTCATAATTACTTATTTTATAACCACAAGTTTGTACCTTTTGACCCCTTTTACCCAGTTTGTCTGCCCCACCCCTGCCGTCAACTACCAATCTGTTCTCTGTATCTATGAGTTTGTTCTATTTTTGTTTTTGTTATAGATTTAACATATAAGTGAGAGCATATGTTATTTGTATTTTTCTGTTGACTTATTTCACTACGCATAAAACTGTCAAGGTCTGCCCATGCTGTTACAAATGGCAAGATTTCCTTCTTTTTTATGGCTAAATAATATTCACGTGGGTTTGTATCTCCACATCATCTTTAGCCATGCATCCATTGATGAATACTTACATTCCTTCCATATATTGGCCATCGTTAATAATGCTGCAGTGAATATGGCACTACATATTATCTTTTGTAGGTAGTGCTTTTATTTCCTTTCATTAAATAACCAAAAGTAGAATTGCTAGATCATATGGTAGTTCCATTTTTGATTTTTTGACAATAGCCATTCTAAGGGGTTGAGGTGATATCTCATTATGGTTTGATATGTATTTCCTTGAGGATTAGTGATGTTGAGCATCTTTTCAAGTACCCGTTGGCCATCTGTATGTCTTCTTTGGAAAAATGTTTAGATTTTCTGCCCATTTTTAAATTGGATTTTCCTTTTGCTATTGAGTTGTATGGGTTCTTTATATATTGGATATTAACTCTTTATTAGGTGTGTAGTTTGCCAATATTTTCTTCTATTCTGCAGGTGGCCTTTTCATTTTGTTGTGGTTTTTTTTTTTTTTTTGGTGGGTTGTTTGTGTGTGCGTGTGTGTTTCTGTGCAGAAGCCTTTTAGTTTGATGTAGTTTCACTTGTTTTTGCTTTTATTGCCTTTGCTTTCCATGTAAAATCAAAAAATCATTTCCAAGACCAATGTCAGGGAACTTACCCCCTATATTTTCTTCTGGGAGTTTTATGGTTTCAGACTGTACATTCAAGTCTTTAATCCATTTTGGGTTAATTTTTACACACAATATGATAGAAGTCCAGCTTTTATTCTTTTGCATGTGTCTATCCAGTTTTCTCACCACCATTATTGAAGAGACTATCCTATCTCCATTGTATGTTCTTGGCTTCTTTGTCATAAATTGACCATATATGCATTGGTTTCTTTCTGGGCTGTCCTGTTCTGTTCTGTTGATTTATGTGTCTGTTTTTATCCCCAAGTTATACTGTTTTAACTATAAAGTGTAATGCCTCTAGCTTTGTTCTTTTTTCTCAAGATTGCTTTGACTACTTGGGGTCTTTTGTAGTTTCATACAAATTTTAGGATTGTTTTATTTCTGTGAAAAATGCCACTGGCCAAATAGGAATTGTATTGAATCTTTAGATTACTTCTGGATATTTTGACAATATCCTCTCAATCTATGAGCATGGTATATCTTTCCATTTATTTGTGTTTGTAGATTCTTTCATGAGTGACTTACAGTTTGCAGTGTACAGGTCTTTCAACTCCTTTGTTACAGTTATTCATAGGTATTCTTTTTGATGCAATTGTAAATCAGATTGTGTTCTTAATTTGGCTTTGTGATAGTTCATTATGTGTCTAGAAATATGATAGATTTTTGTATATTGATTTTGTATCCTACTTTATTGAATTTGTGTATTCTAACAGGTTTTTTTTGGTGGAATCTTTGGGGTTTTCTATATATAATATGTTATCTGCAAATAATGACAGTTTTGCTTCTTCCTTTCTAATTTTGATGCCTTTTTTTGTTTTCTTGCCTAATTGCCTTGTGTATGACTTCCAGCATTATGTTGGAAACAAGCAGTAAGAGTGGGCATCCTTGTCTTATTCCCAGTCTTTGAGGAAGAGCTTTCAGATTTTCACTATTGAGTGTAATGTTAGCTTTGTGTTTGTCATATATGGCTTTTATTATTTTGAGATGCATTCCTTCTGTACCCACTTTGTTGAGGGTTAATCATAAATAGTTGTTGAATTTTGTCAAATGCTTTCCCTGCATCTATTGAGACGATCATCTGATTTTTATCTTTCATTTTGTTAATGTGGTGTATCACATTCATTTTCCTTGCACCCAAGAATAAATCCTACTTGACCATGTTATATAATCCTATTAATGTATTATTATATTTGACTTGCTAATATTTTATTGAGAATATTTGCATCTATGTTCCTCAGGGATATGGGCCGGTAATTTTCTTTTCTTCTGATGTCCTTGTCTGGTTTTTTTTTTTTTTTGGTAGAAAGATGAATATGACAGGAGAAAAGTATTGCACTAAGCTGACTTACATATGCAAACACAAACCCTAATGTGTTCTCAGAACTTCCTGCTAATCCAACTACATTTCCCTAGCCTGCTCTCTTTTTTTTTTTTTTTTTTTTTTTTTAAGATTTTATTTATTTGACAGAGATAGAGACAGCCAGCAAGAGAGGAAACACAAGCAGGGGGAGTGGGAGAGGAAGAAGCAGGCTCATAGTGGAAGAGCCTGAATGTGGGGCTCGATCCCATAACGCCATGATCACGCCCTGAGCCGAAGGCAGACGCTTAACCGCTGTGCCACCCAGGCGCCCCCTAGCCTGCTCACTTTTATCCTCCTCCCTCCCCCAGCAATATTTCCTGCCCTCTTTCCTCCTCAAAAGCCCAGTATCCTCTTTTCCATCTTCATAGTAAGCTGAGAATTTTGCTTCCTTTGTAATATGAAACAGTAGGACCAAAGAGAAGAAAATTTCATGCTGCCCCTCCAATAACCTACTATCTTATCTATAGTGAATTACTATCCTCTACTTTTCCTCCTGTTGTATGAAAGGTCTAGCAGTGCTCCCATCTAAGGCAACCCGTCCTCTGAGGCACTGGATCTTATTTCCTCTCTGACATTGCTCCTGCAGTTGTCCTCTTTCACTCCTATGTCATATAATCCACAGTTTCAGAAGCTTATAAACCCCAACTATAAGAAATAGAGAAAACACACCGAGGTATATCACAATCAAATTATGGTTATATTTTTAATCAAATTTGGTGAATTTGGACAATAATTTCTTCAAATATTTTTTTTCATTTCTTCCTATTTCTCTCCTCTTATACAAATTTCAATTTTGCATGTATTAGGCTGCTTCAAGTTGCCCACAGTACACTGATACTACTGGTCATGCTTTTTCAGTTTTCTCTCCATGCTTCATTTTGCATAATTTCAATTGCTATGTCTTTAACTTCACTGTTTCTTTTGTAAGGTCTAATGTGCTAATAATTCCATCTATTCTATTTTAATTTTAGATATTGTAGTTTTCATATCTAGAAGTTTTTAAAACTTTTTCTATATATATTTGAATTTTTCTCAACACACTCAAATTGTTTCTTTCCCTTCTTGAACACATAAAATATAATAAATTTGGATGCCCTTGTCTACTAATGTTCCATTTGCATTCTCTTTAGATCTGTTTCTTCCATTAATTTTTCTCCTCATGATGGTTCATATTTTCCTGCTTCTCTGCATGCCTGGTGACATTTATTGTATGCAGATGTGGTGAATTTGACCTTACTTATTGCTGGATATTTTGTATTCCTGTATTCTTATCCCCACCCCCCACCCCCCTTGCAGGCTCAGTTAAGTTACTTGGAAACAGCTTGATCCTTTTTAAAGTTTATTTTCAACATCTGTTACGTGGGATTAGGGAAGTCTTTAGGGCTAATTTTTTTCCCACCATAGGATTAATACACTTTTGAATACACTATTGATGCCCTGCAAATTATAAGGATTTTCTACTCCAGCTGGTGAAAGCACAAATTATTCCCAGTCCTGTGGGAGTCCTGGAGATTAGCTTTCAGGAGTTTTATCCCCAGCATACTCAACTGAAGACTCAGGCAGATCCTCTGAAATCTCCTTAGCAATTCTCCTCTTTCTGGAGCTTTCTCTTGAGAATTCTACTTTCCTTGACTTCCCTGTTCTCCCACCTCCATCTGCTCAACTTAATGAGACTACTAAGCAATGCTTAGACCCTCTTAATGTTGTAGGCTGGAAACTCTCTCCAGATAGTAAACTGGGGTAACCAGTTTAGGGCTCACCTTTTTTTCTTCCTGTCTTTCAGAGATCATTGTCCTGTGGAACTTAATATCCGGTGCCGGAAAACCTTTTTTCATATATTTCATTTGTTTTTTAGATTGTTTCAGCAGTAGGGTAAATCCAGTCCTTGGTACTCCATCTTGGCAGACCTAGAGCACTTTAGATGTTTGGCTCTTCTCCCTTCCTTCCCCATCCTGCAAATGTCCTATTCATACAGGTAATTACTATGTCTGGCTGCTCTTATTCTTCCTGTTTCTGTCCAAATCTATTTTTCAGCTTATCCTGCTGATCAATGATAACCTATAATTTGTCCTCACCCTACTTTTAATTAATTCCCTATTTAATATCTCTGTTTATATCCACCCATAAATGTATTGAGGGAGAGTGGATTCCAAATGGTTTCTTGGTGGTTAAGCCTTCAGGAACACTACTACATGTTTGATTAGTTACTCAATGCTTTTTTCTTACTCCCTCTAGGCCAGAAGTTCTCAGTGTAACCCAAAAACATATGAGGGGTCCCTGTGACATTTTCGAGGATTGCATGAGGTTATTTTCATAATAATACTAAAGTTTTAACTACCTGTTTTCTTTTTCCCTCATGATTGCACATTGGAGTTTTCTAGAAGCTGAGTGATGTGTGGTGACATCATTGCTACAAGGGCTAATGGATGGTGTGCTTCCATATTATCATGCTTTAAAACCTTCTTTATTTTATTTATTTATTTATTTTTATTTATTTATTTGACAGAGATAGAGACAGCCAGCGAGAGAGGGAACACGAGCAGGGGGAGTGGGAGAGGAAGAAGCAGGCTCATAGCAGAGGAGCCTGATGTGGGGCTCGATCCCATAACGCCGGGATCACGCCCTGAGCCGAAGGCAGACGCTTAACCGCTGTGCCACCCAGGTGCCCCTAAAACCTTCTTGGTTTTAATTCATCATGTGGTAAATGCCAATAAATAGAACCCACATAAATAATAGCTTCATGAGGAAGTCAATTATTTTTAAGAGTATGAGGTGTCCTATGACTAAATTGTTTGAGAAGCAGGGTTCTGGTTTCATAAATACATCATTTTTCATTCCATTTAAAAAATTTGCAATAACTGTTCTTTGGGATTTCTTACTCATAAGATTCGCCATTAGACTGGATGCCATCTAAAAGATGTCCATTTATCTGTTCTTAAAAATAGATTTTTTTTCTTTTTTGTATTACTGCTAATATTGGTATAATGGATAATTTCCTGTGTCAACTTGACTGGTCCAAGCGGTGCCTAGATATTTGATCAACATTCTTCTGGGTGTGTCTGCGAGAATTTTCTGGATGAGATTAACATTTAATTTGGTAAACTAAATACAGCAGATTATCTTCCCTAATGTGTGTGTGGGCATTATCCAGTCAGTCGATAGCCTGTGTAGAACAAAAAGGCTAACCCTTCCACTTGTAAGAGGAAACTCTTCCTGCCTGTTTTTGAGCAGGGACTTCAGTTGGTCTTTTCCTGCTTTTGGACTTGAATTGAAACATTGACTCTTCTTGGTTCTCCAGCTTGCCGACTGCAGATCTTGGGAATTGTCACCCTCCCTAGTAATGTGAACCAATTCCTTATAAGTCTCCACTTATATCTATAGAAAACCCTGACTAATATAACCAATAGAACAAAAATAACAAGAGGAAGTTACAGTGGATCTTGGATCCTTTTGAGTTCTCATAGTCATTTCCCCCAGTCTATAGTTCCTAAGCTGATAATCCAGACAAATTCCATCAGAACTTCCTAGGCTTGTTAGGGAATTTCCCATCCCAAATAATAAGGAAGAACAACCTAAATGATATCTAGAAAATGTCAACTTTGAAGCCTAAGGTGAGGTGAAAAACGAAACAAGAACAGGACACTAAGCAGCAAGGTCCATGTACCAAAAGATCTGGAGAAGAATGTAATCAAGTGGAAAGAACAAGTTGAGAACAGTATTTCAAAACTAAAGCAATGAATAGCAACAGTGTTCTGGAATTTCCCTCCTATGTGGTATCTTGTCCTTCCAATGTGGTGACTGGAGTCTAGCATGGTAGCTTGAAGGAGCTGTGGGTGATTGGACGGTGGAGAATATAGTGGACATGTAATAAGGAAACCTGGTAGAATTTGCCACTGAATGAGCTTGGATATTTAAGTTAATCTCTATGATAATTTCTGCCCTATACACCTGCTCTATCATTTGTTTTTGTGAGGCTAAAATTGAATGGATGACTCAGTATTTTCTCCTCTGGTAGTTTCCCTAAGGAAATAATCAAATAGCAAAAATTAGCTATATAGATGCTCATTGCTTATTGTTAATAACATAAAAATAAGAAACATACATGTTCAACAATAGGTAATTGATTAAATGGCATATCATTTAAACAGATTAGTACGAGGCCACTAAAAGTAATGTTATAGCGGCATAGCTTTGAAATAAAATTTGTTATTATCTGCTAGTAAATGAAAAAAGCAAGTTTTATAAGAATGTATAGCATGATCTTTTTGTTTTATGTATGTAATTAGAGCACTGAGCATCCCTTTTTCTTTTCTGCAGATGAAGAATGATAAGAAAAAAAGATCCTTAGCATTTCAAAGCCTCTCTCTTGAAATAATGAGGGCAGTAAATTTCTTTAATTTTTCTAGTTAGCTTGAAGGGGAAGTAGGAAAGAAATCAAACATGCTAAGAATGAGAAAGAACATTAATCATGAGGTGGCTGGTGAAGTATTTTGTGTCTATATCCCGGGAGAATTAATATTTGTTCTTGGGAGGGTGTGTGTATTCCTGCCTTTAACAGATTTTTTTTTTTTTAAATGAGTGAATGTGGAGCACAGAGATGAGATTAACTCAAACGAGAAACTTGAGGTTTTGTGCTGCTGAGAATCTGGAACTTCAGAATTCCCTTTCTTGGATTCTTTCCTTCCTGTCTGGTGGCATCATAGCATCGGCATAGAAATCACATAATACAATACAAGGCCCAGATGTTTCTCTAGCCTCAGTGTCTCACCCTCTGAATGGCTACTGGGGGATGAATAATGAATTGGTGGTGAGGAACCCCTTTCTGTGACTTCTCCCAAAAGTGCAGGGTATGTTTACTTGGGTAAGTTCAAAGAAGGAGTTTTACGGCCTAAGCATGAATCAGAGGGCACTGGAGCCAGCTTAAGAATGAGGCAGAGCCCGTAGCTGCAGTCTGGCAAGAGGCTCTCTCCTTTTGGGAAGATGTTTATCACCATGGCTCTAACCTAGTAGGCACTTAGTGGATGTTTCTGTTCTTGTTTCCTGCCTGTAAGGAAATTTTCTCTTCTTTCCTACTCACCATTTCTCACTGCCGGTTCATATGCCTGTTTGTCATCGTGGTTCGTTTTCTGTTTCTCTTCATATGTTTACATGTTCGTGTATATTAATCTTTCATCTTTTAGTAGACGGTTCTCAAGATGGACTTGCTAATTTTTATTTTTTAAATTTTTTTATGAACAGAGAGAGGGGAATGCATGTGTGTGAACTCAGTTGTCACTTTAAAGTCATCCTCTTAGGGTCATCTGGGTGGCTCAGTCAGCTAAGTGTCCAACTCTTGTTTTCCGCTCAGGTCATGATCTCTGGGTTGTGAGATCCAGCCCAGTGTCAGGCTCTGCACTGCGTATGGAGCCTGCTTAAGATTCTCTCTCTGCCTCTGTCCACCCCCTCCACACCCCCTACCCCTTCTCTCTCAAGTCATCCTCTTAGCCCCATGCCCTAGAAGTCCCTTCCTCATACTTTGAATAATAGAGAATCTAGTTATTTTGTTTGGGGTGAAAGGGTGATCATGAAAATATTTAAAAAGCAAATATGAGAGGAAGATTAATTCTGAGAATTAAGACTTCTTAAAAAAAAAAAAACTGGTGATTAACCAACCTCATCTTTAGTAGAAGATGTCTCAGTCACCTATATTTGTAACAATAGTACTGACAAAAAGGAGCGTTGTACACATAACACCACTTAATCACAAAGCAGTTAGCTAAACACCTCTTCCCGCACAGCACCAGATTGTTGCTTCAGACCAGGCGGGAACAGTTCTATAGATGAACTGCTTGTTCTTTTGTCCCCTTCGCCAGGCACTATCAAGTGGGTGGATGTTGAATAAAATCGTTGATGTTTACTTAGTTGTTACACCCCCACCCCTCCATTTTCCTACTTTATTTAAAGTACTAAAAGAAGAAAAGCAGAACTGAAGAATATTGATCACTAAATATGGCTTCAGGTACCAAGTGGTCTTCACTTTGTATTTAAAAAATTTTTTCATTGAAGTTAGGGCAGAGCAAAGATGGTATCTGGAGAGGGCAGGATGTCATTGTGGCTGAATAGGTCCTGCTTGGGACCAGAGTTCCTGGAAGAAGTTCAAACCGAGTGAAATGACTGAACTTTCCTAGTCCCAAAGATTTCTGTGCTGAAGCTTTGAACTGACTGGCCAAATCAGGAACACACAACACGAGAAAATGTATCACTGGATGAGATTTGGAGTTTGGAGAAGATAGTTCATTTCCTCACATTTCCCCCCCACCCCCATGACATGCATTGAATAGCAGCTTTGAAAGGACAATAAAAACAAATATTTATCTGACTTCCCTGAGGTACTTATTATACTGGACAATGTTGTTTCTCAAATTCTTTCTTAAAAAAAAAAAGTATAATCCAGTCTCGATCCAGATATCCATCCTTTGCTGAACACCCATAATCTAAAGAAAAGTGGCCCACTCATGGCTCTGGTCTCGGTCCTTAGATCGGGCGATGCTGAACAGGATATGGCAGTTGAGCCAGTTCTGGACCAACTGGGCCACTGGGAAATGTTTCTCTGCCAGCGGCTGGGGAGTGGAAAAGAGAGAGCATGAGCCCTTCCATTGGATGCTGGCCTGTCTGGATGTGACAGTAGGAACCAAGTCATGCATGGAGAGACCATTATTAGGTCTCTCCACCTGGAGTCTAAAGTTTATAGCTAAAGCAAGCTATAGCATGCTAAAAAATGAGTAGAAACTGGTTCCTTTTTCTTGTTGTTGAATCACTGAAATAACATTGGAGCTAACTCCTCCATATCTCGTTCTGTAAAATACTGTATTTTTCTTATTTAAGATGTTTGGAGGGGCGCCTGGGTGGCACAGCGGTTAAGCGTCTGCCTTCGGCTCAGGGCGTGATCCCGGCGTTATGGGATCGAGCCACGTCAGGCTCCTCTGCTGTGAGCCTGCTTCTTCCTCTCCCTCTCCACCTGCTTGTGTTCCCTCTCTCGCTGGCTGTCTCTATCTCTGTCGAATAAATAAAATTCTTTAAAAAAAAAAAAAGATGTTTGAAGTTTTCTGTTCCTCGCAGCCTAAAAAAGTTCCAACATTGATGCTAACAGTTTTTTTTTATAGTTTTTTTTTCCCCCCAAGTAATCATGTAGGCAATGTACAAGCCCAGGGATTACTCAGAGGCAACTTCTACATGGGCAGGGAGCCTCAGCTTTTCTAACTGTAAAAGAAAGAGAGCAACTCATTATTTATTTGTTCAACTACAAATATTTATTAAGCAGCTGCTATGTTCCAGACACTGTTCTAAGAGCTGGTAATGTATCAATGAACAAAAGACAAAAATCCCTGCCCTCAGTGTGTATTTTTTACTGGATGAAAGGATCGATAACTAAAATGAAGAAAACAAGGTGTTAAGTAGTAAGTGCTAAGAAAAAAAGAAAAATCCAGGAAGGATAATACATAGTGTCCAGTAGGGAAGTTAAGTTTGGAGTCTTGGATGAGATGGTCAATGAAAGCTTTCCTGAGAATGTGACTTAATTCTGTAAAGGAATAAATAAGAAAGCAAAGAAGATAGCCACCTGGATCTCGAGAAAGAGTATTCCAGGCACTGTAAATAGCAAGTCTAAAGGCCCTGGGGTGTTTATAGAAGAGTGAGAAGGGTAGGGGACTCCTTACCCAGTTGAACCTCATAGGTCACCCAAAGGACTTTGATTTTTACTGTGAGTGATAAGGGAAATTATTGGATGGTTTCATGCAGAGAAGTGACGTGTTTCAGCTTATATTTTAACAAGCTCTTTCTAGCTGCTGGATTGAAAGTAAAGAGAGACAAGAACAGAAGCTGAGAGACCAGTTAGGGGGATATTCCAGCACTTTAGAGAATATGATGGTGATTTGGCCCAGGGACATAGCATAAGGCATTGTGTGAAGTGGTCACATTCTGGTTATAGTTTGGAGGTAAAAGTGACAGGATTTCAAATAGAGAAGAATTAGAAAACACACTAGGTTGTCTGGCCTGATCAAGGGAAGAACTGAGTTGGCGATTATTCGAGATATGGAAAGATCCGAGAAGAGCAGGTTTTGGTACAGACTAAAGAGCTCAGTTCTGGACATTTCACTTTGAGACGCCTGTTAGATATACACTGTAGACTTCATATGTTTAGAATTTAGGGCAGTCATCTAGGGTGGACATAGATACTTGAGAACCATTAATATAATCTAAAGCCATTGAAGTTGGATTAACTATCCAGGGAGCTAGACCAGAATAAAAAAAGTTCCAAAATTAAAAGTGAAGTTGATGAAAAGAGAGCAGTTAGAGATTAGAAAGGGGTATCTAGAATGATAGGAAGAAAATCAGACAAGTGTATTGTCTGAAAGACAAGAGAAAAATGTGTTTCAAGACAGTAAACAATTTAAGAGATCAAGTAAAATGACTGGAAGTTGATCTTGGAATTAACAGGGTGGTCACTTAAGGTTGAGAAAAACTGGTGGCGTAGTAAAGGCAACTGGAGTGGGTTTAAGAGGAATGGGAGGGGAGAAACTGCCAACAGCAATTACAGGCAGCCCTTTTAAGGGGTCTACGAGGGAAAGCAGCAGGCATTGGTGGGGTAGCTAGTAAGGAGGAAATGATTTATAATGATGGTCAAGTGGGGAGAGTTGCCAGAGCGATACCTCTGAGTGGGTGCTTGGGGATGGGTGCTGGCCTTTGGCAGGTGCGTGAGCTATTTATCTACAGCAACTGGGGAGAAGGCAGGGTGTGCAGAAAGAGAGGCTGAGATTGCTTCATCTCTTGCAGTGAAATTGGAAACAGGGTCCTCCTCTGAGTGACGATGGGGAAGGACAGGTTGGAGGTAAGAGACAGAAAAGAAAGTCTGACCTAGTTGGTGGCAGAGTGGGAGAAAATGGACTAGGGAAATAGGATTCCTGGGCAGCCACAAGGATCTGTGAGGGGTGTGAATGGCCGTGAATGTAAAGAAGACCTGTCAGCAGAGTTGGGGGATTGGGTTCAGCCACATTCAGCAGCAGGAGTCTGACCATGGCCCACACAGATGGGTGGGTGTCACCGCGGTTGTGGGGTTCCAGGGGAGTGAGAAGCAAGGAAGTTACTAAGTTCAGACTACCTTATGCATTAGTGTCTGAGTCAGAGCTTTTGGCCCTATGATAAATTGCCACCCCTGCACCCCAAAGCAGTTTCTAAACATCTAGTTATAGATAGAACACTGCTAGGGTTTATATAAATAGTTCACAGCTACCCTGCACTGCCTGTATAAACCTAACAGTAAAAACTACCTGACAGTTCTTGGCCATTCAAGACTTTGAGAATGGGATAAATCATTTTACATGAAAATAGCTGCTGCTCTTCCTTTCATACATCAAATAGCCCCTCAGAAAAATCATATGCTTTGGGTTTATTTTTGTGGATCCCAATTTTCTCGTCTAAAGTGAAGTCAAAATAATTCTGGGTACTTTAGCTGGAGAGACCTACCAGGAAGACAGCTGCCTAAGTAGCATGGTTTAGGGAGACAGGGACCAGTCCGTCCAAACCAAATGCCTGTGCCTCTGCTGAAGCCTGAGGTGCCAGCAGAAGTGCTCTCTGACCTGAAGAAAGGGGTAATTCCGGAGTCTGTAGGAGCTGGCGGCAGACTCAGAGGAGTGGAGCATTTGTGGGTGGGGACAGGCAGGGCACTTGGTCTCCTCTAAAAGATGCTTCAGCTTTTCTGTTACCATGGGTGAACTCAGGACCAGTGTGGCAAAATCTTACAATTTTTCAAATTAAGCCAGCACTCATGACTTTTATATGGAATCTCTGATTCTCAAAGGTTGGCAACATTTTTTCAAAAAGCTAAAAACATTTTTACGAGCAAACCAGAAAGTTTTGAATTGTGTTGTAAAGGCAGTAAAAACCTTTAAAAATATAAATCCTTCTGGGGTAATATTAATACTTAATTTCATCAATTTTTCCTACTAGAGTCTAGTGGAGAACATTTCAGCCAATTTTCAAGAATTGGTTTTGTTAGAAAAGTAGGAATACTGTGAATGCTTCAAGCTGCTGTCTCAGCCCCGGTGACTTATCACTGCTTATTGTTCAGATCGTGGATCCGTGGTCTAATATGCTGATGTTCATTTTAATCTTTTTATATATTCTCACTTCTTAAAATCTGATGAAATATACCATGAAAACAAACAGTGAAAGAACTGCAGATATCAGAACTTTATTTAATGAAATCACTCAAGTGTTGTGCCATCTATGTTTACTTTTACAGGGATTCAGAATTTCAGTTACTTAAGAGTAAAATTCCTTGAGTTTTCCTAGAATATATTGATTTACTTCATGTCATTTCCCCTGCTTTTGGCTAGATGACTACCTTATTCAGTATTTCTCCTCTTCCCGCTGAGGCATTTGATATGAATACATCCTTAGCAATATCAGCAAACCTACATAAAGAAAGCAGCCCATAAAACTAGAGTGTTCTAATCCCCTAAGTAAGGAATAGTAAGAACAATGGGAGTATTAATATTGGTGATTATAACAGTTAAATAGCAGCTACCATTTAAATTATCTACCAAATATTACCCTAGGTATTTTGTACCCGTCATCTCTACTCATCACAATACCCCTAGTAGGTTGGTAAGTTTGTTCTCATTTTACAAACATAGAAACTAAAGTTCAGAGAGAAGAGGCAACAGGCTCAGTGTGTCAAAGACAATAGTGACAGAGCCAAACATTAAACCCGGCAGTGTCTGGTTACATCTTCAGGTTCCCATTTATGGTTTGGCCAACAGATCAAAACTATTAACAGCTTCTCCCTTCTGGCTCTGAGTTTAGAGATACAAAGATGAATACACAGTTCTTGCCTCTAGAGACATTATACTCCAGCAGAGAAGACACAGAGATGTATTATTTTCAAAACCACATGGCTGGCGGGAGAATTAGACCCAAACTGCACAATATTGAGAGGATGAACAAGATTAGAGCAGGGTCTAGGGAAGTTTAATCAAGTGGATGATACTCTAAATTGGATTTTTAGGAATGAGTAAGAATTAGGTTGAAGAACTAGGGGGAAGAATATCCTAGGTGAGAAACAAGCGACATAAATAGATGTGTGATGCTTGCAGTAAACTGAAAGATGTTGTACTTCTGTACATTCAAGTTCAAGTCAAGAAGCAGGAGGAGACGAGGTGCTTGCCTGTATACTGAAGATACCATTGAAGTGTTATACAGTCAGATTTGGGTTAAAAAAAGGAATGCCCTAGCAGCCATTGAAGGATGGATTGGAGGACATATTTAGAAATTTTAGGGCTGTCTTTAACTACTTTGTTCTCAGAAAAATTTTCCTAGCAGAGTCTGTTATTTTGTGCATATAGTAAATTTGCATTTTTTTACCAAGTATATTCTTAAAAGGAAGCATAGTTCAAAAACTTCATCCTTAATGGAGCATCGAACTTTACATCGGAATCTGGGGATGTATTGTATGGTGACTAACATAATATAATAAAAAATCATTAAAAAAAAAAAAACTTCATCCTTACATCAAAGGTAAATTGTTATGAACTGATGAGACCATAGTAGGACACGTTGCTGTTGGCACTGGCCAGCATCATGCATGCGTGCAGTACCTCTTCTCAAGAAATAAAGATGGACACATCATCAGCAGAAATCACAAATTTATTAACTCTTAAATATATCAATCAGTCATTTACCATTATGGCAAGAAATATATACAGTGTCCCATGGTAAACTGCAGTGTTTCAAAATAATGATAGAAGATATAATAAATGTGTAATTCAGTTGTGGTGGAGAGAACAAATCACAATTTCCTCACATCTTAGTGCGGAAGACAAACTTGATCTACAGTAATACTTCAACACCACATGCTAAGTTAAAAGTGTAAAAAAAAAAAACCACTCTATACCTATTATTTTTAAAATACATGTATGCCACGTGTAGCCGCTTCACAAAGAGATAAAAGAAATCAAAAAGGGAAAAACGAGGCCATTACTTTTTCACAGATCTCATTGGCAGGTTAACATGGCTCAATACATTTACTGTATATATTTATTTTAAATATATATTTTTAAATCGTGTAATTATCAGAAAAGCTTCAATCCATCTACCATACATCCACTAGCAACAATATCTAAGGTGATTAGTCATCAACACAGAAAGGTGAAATGAGAGAAAGAGGGAGGGTTGTTTAGTTTTTTGCTTCTGCTTTAAAAATAGGCTTCTGAAGATTGTGAGTTACTATTGTTAAAATAACGCTGATGAAGATTCCATGCACTATTAAGCATTTCAGGGAAGAGAAACAGCCTTATAGGAGTTGAATAAACAAAGGAGAAATGAGAAGCACAAAGAAAATCCGGCATTTCCCTTTTCTTTTTAAACTGGAAAATCCTAACTCCACACAGGGAGATAATGTTACTGACACGAGAGAAGCTAAGAGAGCACAAGCCACAGAGATCAAGTTCTGAACACTTAGGAGAATGGAAGTCACTTGCAGGCCTCTCTGACTTTAGAAAACTAGCCAGTGGTGGTGGAGCAGGAGGGGCCCCTTCCACCAGGCAGAACTAAGTGCATGTGCACCAAACCCTGATGCATTACAACCTGGTGTTCTCCCTGCCAGTTCCCCCAGTCCGTGGGACACTAGGAACCTCATTATTTTTACCCAAAATTTAAACAATTCTAATACCGCTGACCTAGGATCCCTATGTCCAAACTAGAGCCGAAGCAGAATTAGAAACCTTTAAAATCTTGACATTTTTGTGGGTCCTGAAGATGATCGAAAGTGCTAGTTTAGTTACCCCGTTATGCAAATTTCACTTTCCTTTCTGTCTCATAGTGTGTGAGAAAAGACAGAAGAGGATGGAGGAAAAGCCAAGAGCAACGAGTAAGTACAAATGGAGAAAAGAGGGTACATATTTGAGAAAGGAAAGTTCAGTGAATTCACCAGAAGTGTGAATGTATCTTAAAGTGATCACTCATAAATTATGTGAATTTTTCCAGTTTACAGTTTGACCAAAAACAACATGACTTTACATGGTAGCAAACCAACTGATTCTCGCTTCCACATTCATGAGTGATTTTGCCCACATACCAACCTACTTCAATCATTAGCAATTTCAACCAGGATCACGCCAGGAAATTGAAGGTATATATATATATTTTTTTCTTTTTGTTAAACAAACAAGCCAAAACTGATTAACAGCAAAGAGTTTTAAAAATTTATGTTTCTCTTACAAACTGTCATTCAGAGAATAATTTTGAAGTCTGTTATATCTTGGCATAAACAGAAACTTGATGAAAAGGTTGTACTTGGAATATTGAGGAATTTTTTTTTTTTTTTTGTCTGACCTCCCCCTATTGTTTGCCAACAGTAGTTGAAGTTTGCATGGAACATCCCCATAGTTGAAGTGTAAACAATGTATAGGAAGGAATATATGACAAGATGGTGCATCACATATGCATTACATGTAGGACCTTCACAACTTCATGCACTCAGAAACATGCATGAAGAGGAGGAGAGGACGGCCCAGGGTTACCATCCAGGTGCCTTGAGAACAGAGAATGCAGAAGTGGCACTGTTGAAATTTAGCTGAAAAAAAGGGGGGGGAGTGAGAAATAAGTTATACTGTTCTACACAATACTGTCAAATTGTTTTGCCAAAGATGTGACTAGGCTGCAGTTTCATAACTCAGCTAAATTAATGGATCGAAAATACAGTTGTATAAAAGATCTTTGCTGTGCTCATTAAAAGATGAAATACGCAATGTTAAACAGAGACAATATTAAAATAGGAAACAGTATTAATTATCTGTCAACTTGTCCACATAGAGCTAAGCTGAAAATAGTAACAGGAACCCAGGCTTCAATCACATTATTGAACTTAAATATGCATTGTAAGCAATGTTTACTAAACAGATATTTTGTTGAAAGAGGCAAAAAGTTTAAGTGCATTCTTAGCTTTTGTCATTATTCTCAGGTTCCTTGGGAAGTTAAACCTTAGAAGTCCGTTTAACGAGAAATATAGCTTCAGAAGTAGGGAAAACATATTATTTAATTGGACGTCTCTCTCTCTTGTTTTTAATCCAACAGCAGGGAGCACTATTTCTTAAAAGCTCTGACAAGGTTCAGTGCTTTGAGTGGAGGAAATATTCACAACATTAGCACACGTATCTGAATCCTAGTCCAAGTTAAGAAACAAATCTTAAAAAACAACACAGGCATGAATTTAATTACAGTCAACTTTCAATTATCCTCTGGAATTACTCACTATGTAAGTTTTAAATTTCAGCTTGACTTCCTCTTGTGGCCTGTCCTCATGGTCAAATACCATTAAACTCAGTCAGGCACAGCAAATTAATTTATATATTAACCTTAGCCAAGTGTGTAACACAAATTACTACCTCTAGAAAAACAGACACCAAAAAATCCTAGAGCTTGATTTAAATTAGGTCTGGATAATTGAGAGTTGTCTGAATTGACCCAGACTGGACTTCTGATGCAGGAACTCCAGGGTACCCTAAAATGCCAAGATCCATATGCTGAAGGGAGGCTCTCCTCAGCACTTACTACCTTTAAAACAAGGGTTATGCTACAAAATGAGGCCAAACATTAGACTCAAGAGCTCATGCAAAAATGCTATAAGTTTTCAAAGACCTTTTATATTTTCCATTGAATACAATGCAAAAGAAAATATCCTTAAAGGGAAGAAAAACAGCCATGCAGCTTTTTAGTCATTAGCTCCATTCACAAAGTATCACGGAGCAGGATGTTACTTACAAGACCCATATGGGAATGGTTTTCAGGCCTTAGATGTTTTGCCACAAAGAGGTGCTTCCTGAGAAGTTTTCTTTCCCATTTGGAATACAGGATGGCCTATTAAGAGAAGCCCCATTTAAGCCACCTGGCATAAAATGAAGTTTTCTTAAATAGGCTCTATCCCATAAATACTTCAGGGAATTGTAGAAAAACCTATCCCTACAGTACTGTGTGACCGTAATCCCTTCCGTATTAACTGGCAATTAGTGCTGTACCTCTTTGGGGTAAAAAACACACAAACATGGGTGTCTTCATTATTATATTCCTTTGCCATTATTTTATAGGATGAAATTCATTCTAAAAATAGCTACCTTTTTTTCCTTCATCTATTTTCTACAAATCCAACAGTGATATATAATTATTAAGGCTATAGAGGAGGCCTTTGAAAACCACTGTGGTACATTATTAAACTAAGAAATTTTGATAGATTCTCCAGAGTTGAATGGCTGTTTGTATAAATTTGACTCCCCCATCCCAGCCCCCAATATTAACAAGTGATCCTGGTGAGAGAATTTGGAATGAGATCAGCAGTGGGCCAAAGTTCTGAGTCTAAACTTTCCTTGTTTTCATCTCATCCCTTCACTGATGCAATCTTATTTCCTATTAATATTCCCCTTTACTCCAGTTGAGGCCAGTCTTCCTTACCCATACTCCTCGACCATATGAAACTAACATCCTGACATTGTTGTATCCTTCTGCTATTGCTTGATTCTCTTCCATTTGCTCCAGGTCTCCAAATCCCACTTGGAATGTTGGACAAGGTCTTAAATGATATCTTCTACACAAGGTATACTTCCAAACTGTTATTGACAGTTTGCTACATTGGTCACTCATTCCATTCTACTCTGAAGTTATGAACCTCATAATTTTTCTTTGGTATCCGTGATAACTTGCTTTCTAAAGTAGAGTATAAGTTTCACCTTGTATTTTCTCTGGTACAAGTTAGGTGCCTAGGAGATGTGCAATAAATGTCCATCTAATTACTGACTGGAAGAGCAGACGTAGCATCCGAGGTAGAGTGGCATAGGGTCGAAGACCCTGAGACACTTGCTGCTTGTATTTTAAATGTTTACAGATTTCTTATAATATCTGTTACTGAGGCCAGTAGATAATCTATAAAGTTCCCAATATTATAGTGGCCACTTTAGAAACTCTTCACATTCCTCTGCCTGTTGTGACAATGAAGTCAGTTTACCTTATTACATGATTTAACAAAAAGGAACCAGCTTGCTAGGGTATCCTCCAGTTTCTACTGTGTGTGTTTCAACCCACGCACAGCTGGTTTGATCTTTCTAGAGTTAGTCTGTTTCTCCTTCAACATTCCCACCAATGTAACTGACTGCTAGCATTAAATAACATATATCATGTTATTAACAATGGAGTAAGTGAAAAAACGCTGACCATGGGTATATTAACAAAGAAGCTGACAGCCTGGAAATATTTACTTGATGGGTACTGTTGGCGACCCAGAGCGATGAAAATGAACGTTCTGCCACTTTCCATCCCGGCGATGCCACACACGAGTCTCTTCTGACTGCATTGTCTTTGGCATTCCGCTGCCATCCATGTACTGCGTAAGCCTAATGTACGCTATGCAGGCGGCATCATCACCTACCAGGTGCACATGGGGGTTCAGGATAATTGTGTGGATTGGTTTATTGCTTTTGGACAAAGCTGAAAGAGAATAACATGAAAAACAGAACTTAGTTTCTAAAGGAAGTAAACCAATAACTTCATTTGGGGCCGACGAATGGAATGCTACTCATTCATTCAACTACAAATTGTTTGCACTAATTGAGTCCCTGACACTGTGCAAAGTATAAAAGAAAAGAGAAAGACCAAAGTAGATAGTCATTATTTTCTGTTTCCCTTTATAGAGAATTTACATGTCACTCTGGAAGCTTTGGTGGGGGAAAAGCTGAAGAGATGTATTTATTTATAATTGGAAGTGGTTAGAAACAGAAGCCCTGATACCAATAGAGTGGGAGAAGGCCTGGCCTAGATGCCAGGAGCAGGTGACAGGATATCCTGTGGTCTTGTTCATTTTTGTTAGTTGGTGCAGTACATCGGACAAGGGAAATATATCAAGTATCGAATAGGGAGATAACGGTTTCCAGAAACAAAAAACCCCAAAAACCTAGCCATAGCATGAATTTGTTTCCCCATCTCATCCTGGGATTCCTTAAGTCCATTCCATGATAGTCCAGTGGTGGTCATTCCGTAAAAATCCAAAATTTGGTGATTGGTCATATGGCTTGGTTCTGATTCTCTAGTTCATTCTTTGATTAAGCAGCCCTCCCTAGGCTCTAGCCTTTGGTGTTTTGACAACAGCTACATGTTCTAATTACTCAGTGACAAAGATATGTGAATACTTAGTGCAAATGATGATTGATGTTATTCTTTTAGATCACTAAAACAGGCTGAACTGTTTTTACCTGTTGTCCAAACCTGCTTCCTGTTCTCGGAAAAGATACGAGTAAATTACTCAGTGCTACGATCATATACAATAGAATACCTCATTATGTGTTTATGGTAAGTAATGATATATAGTTTGTGTTGAAATAGGAAATATTTCATGGGTTAATTATTTTACTAGAGATCAGATGGTGTCAGTGGGGAACCAACTGAAAGAAACATTACGAGAATGAGAAAATATACTGAAGCTTTGTTAAGGCCAATTTACCACATAAGTCTTTGTTTGCAAATGCCCAGTGAATATTAAAAAAAAATTCATTAAACATAACTTAAAAATCCATGCCAAGGTAGACATTCTTGTTAATGCTTATAATTACTAGAAGCGAGCGTGATTATCCTAATCATTACTACACTTCTTAATTTAGCAAGATCTCACTGAAAAAGGGTGATTTCACCCAATGCATCATGCAAACAAAACACAATACCTAGTCTTTACGTGTAAGGAAAAGAGGATAAAAAGAATTTCTGGGTTACGCTTGGTTTTTTGATGACCTCAAGGATTTCTGCAGGAATTTCTTTTGTGTGGCTGTTTCCTCCGAGACCACTAAAATTCATTTAATGGCAACTGAAATACTTACCAGGTCACTTATTTTCATGTACATTTTACTTTGAAAATGAGCACTATTAAATATGCTTGAAAGCACTCCTTTGTCAAATATTCTGACATGCTGTGGTGTCTTTTTATAAAAACTTAATTTTTGGTGATTTATTTTACAGCTTATATCATACATTTATTGGGACTTATATGGGGTATCTTCAATCAACATTACCTTTTATAAATCAGATAGTTTTCAAAACACCAAAACTTAAGCTTGTCATTTTTTAAAAATTTGAAATACAGAAAATTTTATGATGTAAAATGCTGGACTAAGGTGAAAATTCTCATTGCAGAATAGAGCAAAGAAAACTGCAAATCTGGGAGAAATTCAAAGAAAAGTTGGAAAAGACGTTATTAATTTAGAATAATGTACCATTTTCAAAGTAGAATCGGTGAAAGTCCATCCCTTCCACTAAATTACCCAAAGCTTCAGGTTCAAAAGCAGTAAGGCCTGGGTCACAGATTTTTCTGTAGGGACAAAGAACAAAAACATAATGAAAATAACCAATACACGAGTTTATGTATTTTGTTTCACACATATCCACTCTTATGTATCAAACAGTGTTTTTAAAGAGACTCCTTTACTAAATATATAAAATTTCTTTCCCAGGCCTTGGCAAGGTGGGTTGAGGAGCAGATGTGAAACCATTTTGCAGAGAACTCTGACAGGGGCAAGATAATGCAGCAAGTTCCAGCTGAGAATCATCTATCCTACTTCAGGAATCTCTTTTTAAAAATTTCTGCTTTTTTATATTTCCAAGGTGAATTTTCTAGTCTTTCTCCAGTTTTTCTCTTATTTTTTAAATGCTGCCCAAGACCAATACACGCTCCAAGTCATACAAACCCAGCTTTGGCTCTGAAATAATTTGGAAGAATTTCTGACACCTTCTACATTCATGTTAAATATCTCTATTATTGACTTGAAGGCAGGTGTCACATCCTATACTTCCAGAAAAAGGTGTATTCAAAGTTTGAGCTTTTAAAATAAAATGAGTGAAATGTACAAATTAGTTTTCTTTTTAATCCTAGAAATGTAATTCAACGAAAAGATGCAACATTTTTTTTTTAAGATTTTATTTATTTATTTAACAGAGATAGAGACAGCCAGCGAGAGAGGGAACACAAGCAGGGGGAGTGGGAGAAAGAAGCAGGCTCATAGCAGAGGAGCCTGATGTGGGGCTTGATCCCACAACCCCGGGATCACGCCCTGAGCCGAAGGCAGACGCTTAACCGCTGTGCCACCCAGGCGCCCCAAGATGCAACATTCTTAAATATTCAGAGAATTGTTAAACACCTATGTAGCAGAAACTGTTTGAAACAATTATAATGCAACAATTAAGACTGGAATAGAAATGAATGCAAAGTGGTTGAAAACCAGATTACTTACATATGGGACAGGGAAGATATAAGAGAAAAAATGTGAGCTGGGCTTTCAGGAATAAGTAGGAATTGTTCAAGCGTGTGGAAGATGGTAGGAAGGAGGAGGGTAGCAATTACAATGGCATAGTAGTGTGAGAACATAGGATATGTTTGGGGTTAGTCGCTTGATCTGGTGAGCACTGGGTATGTGTATGTAAATCCATTGAAACAAAGGGGAAAACAGTTCCTTGGGCCTATGGTGATCGAAGTAGGCTTCTCAGAGAAAGTGACTTAAGATCGGATTTGATGAATGAGTGGAAGTTTACAAAGCGGATAAAAGGATTTGGGGGCTACATCTAAAACATTCCCCATCTGGGAGGCAAAACATTTTAACCGTTCACAGAAATACAAGTTGCAAAAGGCCAACTCACTATGGTTCTTTGCAGTATTGTTCATAGAATGTGGAACTGATTTTTTAAAGAATGCTTTTAAAGTAGAAAATACTTTAAAAATTAAAAAACATATCAGTGATTATTCTTTGTGTTTTAAAAAAGCCTTCAAGGCAAGGGTGGAGGGATAGTGGGTTGGCATTTTACATTTTGCCTTAGACTTGCTGGTGGGCAGGTACTTCCCAGCTCAAAGTCAAATATATAATCTCTTCCTAAGAGGCAAATGGGAAGAACAGTGTTCCTATGGTAACAGGAATTTATTCTGCCAGGGGCTATTCCTCTATAAATATGATTTTGGTTGTCAACACCAGTGAATCAAAATTTTTTCTACCTTATATTGGCACTAAAATCATCTGAGAGTCACCGTACCATGATGGATCTCTTTACCTAACCATCAAAAGAGTCCGTATATCTGAAAACCTGTTAGTGTGTTCTTTCTTTCTCTCACCTATGTATATACGTATTTATCGCCTGTCATAGACTTTGGATAATAAAGGATTCACAAAGCTTGCCACTTGATGTAGGTGTGTGTGCACAGATGCTCTGAACAGGTGTTCCAAGGACCAGAGAACAGAGCTTCACCAATGTATTCTGCCATCCAAAAAGCTCCCAAATGGAAGGTCCCGTTGGATTATTCCTGGGCCTGAGAATGCAACATCAGGCCAGACTATAGGCCTCCATAGGCAAACTGATGTGATTCCAAGGGATTGCGTTATTTAAAATAGCATATATTAAACTGTTGGAGAAGATAGGAAATATCCCAGTTTTTGCTGGCTACCTCCACCACCAAAACACACTTTTTACTATTCCACAGGAGAAGGCTATTACCAGAAAAAAAATATTTTTTTAAAGAGTATTTTCATGTTTGGAGAATCCTATAGGTCTAACAAAGTTATGAGCAAAAAGAATAAAAGAGCAGGTTGTATGGCACAGACTTCTCAAGTGTTTAAAAGGGAACTCTCGTTTCTCACAGTAGAGTTTTCTTTTAAACTTCATATTGTACTATTTCAAGTGTACTTTATTAAATCATGTTAAACAGTTGATACAAATACACATGGATACGCATGTGTTTGCGTCTATATGCACATACGCAATTTATAAGAAGCAATCTTGGATTTAATTCTACACTCAGTTACTCTCTTCCATATTTTATATTTGGCTATTTGTAACTGATGATAGAAGAAATACCTTACATAAAATTGGGGGAAAAAAGCCTCACACATAGTTGTATTTCCCAGAGGCAATGTCCTTTTATCCTTTTTAAAACCAATTGGGCATATCTCATTCCATTTTTAATGCTTTTTTAAAATGTGGTTGGAATAATTATGTATATCATTAATTGCATCATAAGCATTTTGCCAGATCTCTAGAAACTGCACGAACATCTACTGTACCATTCACCACACACTACTTGTTACCTTAACGTTGGACAGATGCTTCTAGTTTTTCACTATTATGAATACTGCTTCAATAGATATGTTTATAATTTTTATCCATGCTTTAGATTAAAAATACAAACCATGTTAAATTTTTGTAGGTAAAATTAGAGAATTAAAACAATTCAAAACTTCATAAATTCTTTCTGTTATATAAGAACTAAATGTCCCCTCAAACCCCTGCCACCACCGCTAACCTCCACTAACCTAAAGGTTTGCCTCTATTTACACCCCCTCCAGTGGAGGAAGTCACCATGGTCCTGCAGGACCTGCACCCTCTGCTTGTCGGCACTTCTTATCCCTGCTGATCTCATGGGCAGAAAATGCTCTCGCATTCAAATTTGCATATTTTGGCTTTTAAAAAATTTATTATTTTGGCTTTTTTTTCCCCCTTAAAGTATGCAAGTTTTATCTATTTGGGTAGCTTGATCATTTTACCTTCTCATTTGTGATTACTTCCCCTGCTTTTAAACTTAGATCTTTCCCATCAGAGATCAAATTCAATCTCTTTTTTGCATTTGACTCTTTCATTCAAAAGGAACTCACTCGTATGAACTGAGGGGAAGGCTCAGACTAATTTTTATCTTCACCCAAAGAGCTAGTTTATTGACCCACATACTTTGTGAAATAAGCCTTCATGCCCTATTTATTTGAATGCCTTATTTTTGATTGGAGTGATTTCCTTTATATACCATACCCTATGATCCAGTAGTTTATAAACTTTAAGCATTTCGACCTTCCTTCAAATAAATTGTTACCTAAGAAACAAACTCATAAAAGAGACGAAGATAAAGTTGAGGTGTACTGGCAGAAGAGGAAGAAGGCTGCCTCACGTTGCCTCCTGATATCTCTCTCTCTCTCTCTCTCTGTCCCAGCACCTCAACAGAGCTGCAAGGCAAAATAGTTCTTAAATCAAAATGCCCTTTTGTGCTTTTTTTCTCTCCTAGTTTTGCTCTCACAGATGCTCTGCCTGGAATGCATTCCCCGTGTGGAGGCGCTGGTACTAAGTCTGTGCACTGACAGAGAAAGCCCCAGTCCTCCTGTCAGAAGTCTTGTCTTTCCTCTCTAAATCCTAAATTTATTTCTCTCCTGGCGACATTTTAATTTATACCTTGAAACAAAGCTACTGTTGATATCAAACCTGGGGTTAAATATACATGAATTCTGGTACAGTGAAGAATGCATTCACATAGAAAATATTTTGTCATAGGCATGAAAGCAAAATAAATGTGTGTCTACTCACGTGTAAGCTTCAAAGTCTCCATTGTTGATGGCTTCAATCAGCTGTTCAGTGACTTTGATAATTTCTTGCTTTCGTGCTAAAGGCAAAGATGAGTATTCTTTATGGCTTTGTCCTCTATTCTCAAAAACTCTAACAGTATTGCTTTTCTTAAATGGGGTATTACTATTGAAGACACACCCCCTGCCCCGCACCATGGTGTTATTCTCTCTATAATCCTGCTGCTTATAGTGCAGAGACCAGCATAAACACACGATTCTCAGGTCCTACTCTAGACCTACAGATTCAGAATCTGCATTTTAACAGGACCCTTAGTCACCTGGAAGTTCAAGACTCTATTTTTTAAATAAGTTCTCATTATCTTTATCAATTTGAGTTTGTAAATGTTTTTCTCTTGAACATTAACAAATGTCTATCTTCAGAGCATAGATGATCTTTTACATTGAGACACTTTATATAATTATCTTTCATTGTTCAGCCCAATCAACTCTATAAAAGGGGATGCCAACACTGTAGTTGCCATCATATTTAGACAAATGGCCTTCAGTAAACTATAAATTGGAAAACCAACATATGAATCAATATGTGGACGTAGGCAGATAAATTAGATGGAAGCTGCCCTGCAGAGTGGTCAACTCTAACACCAAACATGCTTTGTTTCTATTTCTAGCCCACAATTGGTAAAATTATTAATAGTTGGCTTGGCTCAAATCCCACATATTCAGTAAATTCCTTTCTGATTACATCTGTAAGTGTTCTTTGCCTTTTCTGAATGCCTACAGTGCATCATTCATTTGGTAATTAAGCATATGGTATATGCCATGATACCTTCTTTAGTTAAATCATTACTGGTTTTAAATTATTATTAAACTTTGTTCACTGTGTAACTGCCTTTCTTTTAAAAGCTCCCTGTGTGTGTGTTGGGGATGCTATTTTTTTTGTATCCTCTAAGTTTTATTCCAATGTCTTTAATAAAATAGATGCTCCGTAAGTTTGTCAATTTGATCAGTTGTTATTAATCTTTTGACTTCAGAATATTCTGTTACTAATGAAATTAATGCATGAAATTTTTAAAAATTAAATTTCCCCAAGTTTTGCTTTAAGAACATTATGGTATTTCCTTAAATCACTGGAAATAAACTGGGAGACTCATAAAAAGTTATATCCATTCTATCTTAGTGAAGTCGCTATTCATCATAGGAAAAGCTGGGTTGTTATTGATTAAAGGCTACCAGTATGCATTTTTAATGAAACTGATCTTCATTAAATAGGTTTTAACCACAAAATTAAATGTTCACGTTATCCAGGTTATGATATTCCTTATTTAAAATAAATATCCTGTAAGGGCACCTGGGTGGCACAGCGGTTAAGCGTCTGCCTTCGGCTCAGGGCGTGATCCCGGCGTTGTGGGATCAAGCCCCACATCAGGCTCCTCTGCTATGAGCCTGCTTCTTCCTCTCCCACTCCCCCTGCTTGTGTTCCCTCTCTCGCTGGCTGTCTCTATCTCTGTCAAATAAATAAATAAAATCTTTAAAAAAAAATAAAATAAATATCCTGTAAACCTAACTTGACTTCATTTATACTATATGAGACTGCCCTATAAAATATGATTTGTCCATAAAATGGTTGCTATAATGTCAAGGTTGATAATATCAAAAAATCACTACATAGGTTAGATTTCATATTTAGTTATATAATTAACTTTGTGTTAGAAAAAAAAGAACATAAGGTTTCTTAGCTCCTACACATTTTAAAACACCTTCTTGCCTTTGTTCATTTGATTTATGAATATAACATATCCAAGCATCCAAAACATACTGACACAAGTAGCAGCAGGGAATAATTCTGTAATAGAGATGCCGCCAATGGCACATTTTAGCTTAATTTAGTTTGGCAATAAGTGATTCATCTGTCTGTGGCCTCAACAGTATGAACATTTGGCAAAAATGCATGACAGCTGACCCGATTCTGGACTATAAAGGACACTGGTGAGACCGTGCTCAGGAAATGAGATTGAGAAAGTGTGACTACCAAAACTTCCTCCTCAATATTAAATCCTTATTTAAAACTAATAAATTTCTTAGTTTGCTAAGTAAAAAACTACAGTTTAGAAAACAATGTCAATTCTTAAAAACAAGCAGGGATACAAATGAACATAAGATCAGTGCCCTTTGTAGAGCTTCATTAGGCTAAGACAGTTTATAGAGTGTGAAAAGTTCAAGGTCATTTTCTGAAATTTCCAAAGGTGTCTGCATTCCCTGATAAGCAAAATATGGAATTAAAATATTGGATATATATATATATATAGCCCTCTCTCACCCTCTGAATCACTGTGGAAATACTTATTAGCTCTTTAATGGTTTACATGCTACAACTCTAATTTTTGTCCTACGTAATCAAAGCAACACAAATTCCCTTCTCTCTTAGTTCTTAGGCTCAGAAACAATGGTCCTTTAGCAGGCAGCAGAACAAGTGGGAATTAGTGAGAAGGCTTCTGTGCTACACCGTCTTAAGAACAACATGACTATCTTGGCTTTGGAGGAGCCTGGAACTCAGGAATCTTGAGAGTGCTTATTTCCCTGGAGCAAAGGAGCTTGAATGAGTCATAGGCAGCACATGACAGCTGACTCTTTAAAGGAAAGCAGAAGTCTGGAAATGAATCACTTGTACATAGCAGTCTGTTGTGGTTGAGACTTGCCACAGTGACCCACAGGAAGAGTGAGGTTTTGGTGCTAGTTAGCTATACTTTTCAGCAGTTAGCTTTACTTTTCAATTAAGGACAATCACTGTACTGGGTGACTGGATGACTAAGATCTGTAGGAAGGGGCCCCTATCATCTGACCTTCCCTCTTTCAAAAGATTAAGCAATGGCCACTCCAGAAGTCAAAGTGGGGACAGCGTGTGATGTGTCACTAATTAACACTTAAGATCAAGGAAGAGTGTTACCAATACAGCATCCTCTGAATACCAAAAGTTTTTCCAGCCTTAGCCAGCACTTTAATCACAGAGAACTGATTACCCAGTAGTTTTTTTTTACAGAATGGAGGTGCTCAAGCCTAGACCCACAGGACCCAAAATAGTTTCTGGGGATTTCCAGGTTCCTAGGGGAAATGCAGGAGAGAAAAGTAAGTGGGAGAGACGCTCCAGATCCTGAGTATAATTGCTCATGCAACTATGCAGAAGAACGAATATTTTCACGTTCAAATTCGTATCTTTTTGGTTCTTTCACTGTTCTAAAGAAATCTAGAAGAGTAAGAGTGTGAAAGGTCCCAGTGTTAAAAAGCAACCAACCAAACAAGAAACCCTGGGAACTGAGAATTACATAATGAAATGAGAGATTTCAGCATTTCTCAAACATTAGCAGATCTTATCTGATCAGACCAACAAGGATCAGATGTGATCAACAATGCTCTGAGATATGCAGACAAACATTACCTGTTTAACAAGTAAGCACACAGATTATCGGCACTGCCCAAAGGCACAGTGTTTGCCGACTACTCCTTCCCTCCATCCTGAAAAACTCTCACTTCTTTCCTGCTTTTCTTACTAATTATGTGGTCACAGGATCTCACTCTCATTTGCTGTGTTAATCTTTCTCCACCTGGACTTTAAATCTTTCAATTCCTTTTAAAGGTTCAGTTTGAGGCCCTCTTCTCAACATACACTGCATCCCTATGATCTTGTCCACACCAGTGTTTTATATTGCCACTTATGTTCCAATGACTCCCACATTGTTGCTTCCTTCTTTCTAGTCCTTTCCTTCAGGTCTATGTGTCAATGCCTATTTTGGAATCTTCATTTGTATATCTCAAATGCATCTTTAACTCAACATTCCCTAAACTGAGCTTATTAACTTCCATCCCCACAAATTGATTTGCTTTTCCAGGAATCTCCCTCTTGGTAAATGGCAACATCATCATCCAGTTGCACAAACCTTGCACAACTAGAAAGAAACCTGAGAATGGTCTTTGACCCCCTCACCCCACCTACCCTAATTTTTCAAGTTCTGTTGATTTTGCTTTTTAAAATGTCTTACATATTAGTTTACTTCTTTCCTTCTTCACCACCACTCTGGTAATAAGCATCCATCATTTCTTGGACAGAGTAAGTCTGGAGACTATGAAATCTTCAACAGTCTGGACTCCGCCCATCTCACCAAACTCATTCAAATGTTCTTTTACTTTATCCTCTCCATTCCACCCATATAGCCTACTCTCAGAAATTCAAAATGGCCATGCTTCCTTCTATCGTCATCCGTTCATATATATTATCCTCTCTTCTTGGAAAACTATCCCCCATCTTTGTTTCCACTTCTTTTATCAGATCTCTATTATTTCTTCGAAAAATCCTTCTCTTACCCTCATTTTAGGAGAGGTCTCTATGTTTTAAATTCATACATATCCTACAACTGCTGTTTAAAAACACTTAGTACACATATACTTATTTATTTGTGTGTATTTGATTACATTTTCTCTATTTGTAAGCTCCACAGGGGTGGATACCCACCCCTGCAACCCAACAATTAGCACCGTACATGTTTAGCAAATACATGAAATGAATAGTGGTCCAGAGCAAACTTGAGCGCTTTCTGACTCCCAATCCAGTGGCCTTTCCAACATACACATTTTTTAATGTTTAAAGGTTAGAGAGCCTTTAAAAATATACAACTGATAAATGAAAACAATTCAGATATAAAGAAGCATGTCTTACTGCTTACTGATGATGAAAGAAAACGCTCTTCAATTTTTCTAAAACTAATTTTTTTTTCTCTTTTGACTTCCTCACATTGGCTAATGCAACCACAATTTTACCAGTGTTTTCCTCATATTCTGTCTTCCACAAGTCATACAATTTTTCATCACCAGCTACAATGATGTTTCCTAGGGTATATCCTCAGCCTCTTCATCTTTTTGCTTGTCCTTGGCATCTCATTCATTCTTCTGGCTTTGACCATATAATGAAGACTGCCAAATCTTTATCACTAATCTTAAAACTTTCTAGGCTCCAAGTTCATATTTCTAACTGCATCGTAACATCTCTGGTTATCCTTGCATTTCAGACCTAGTAGGGTGCCCAAGATGGACCTCACGTATCTCCCTTGCAAAATCTGCTGATTCTCTCGTAACAGTCATCTCGGATAATGATAACAATCTACTCAGTTGTCCAACCAAAAGCCTTGACACTTTTCTTTTAATTCTTCATATAGCTGATCACCAGTTTCTCTTTACTCATCCAAATCTTTCTCAGATCCATTTCTTCCTTTTTAGGCTAATGGCCATTACAATGATTCTGGCTTTTAGATGGTCCTAACCCCTCCTGCTCCAAGGTCAGATCCCACACACGCCCACCACCCCTATCTCACTGCTGCAAAATCATCTCTACAGAATAGAGCTAACTGTGCCCCTCCTCCACTGTCTAGAAGCAGAGCCCAAGCTTCTTTGTTCTTGAAAGGTCTTCCTACTTTATTTTGCTAGCTTTGACTCTTGACACTTCTTTTCCCCCAGGAGTCCCACATAACCTATTCTACAACTCCACCAAGGGCCTCACTCTTCCTCAACTGGTCCTGGCTCTTTGATAATGCTGTGCCTTTTCTCACACTATTTCTTCTGTCTGGAAACTCTCCCTCTTCTGTCTGGAAATCTTCAATATTCTGCTCCAAAGTTATCACTTCCTTATAGCCTTTTCTAGGCTTCATTTGCAGCTTTTTGGCTGTATTGCAGTCCTCCTAAAGCATCATCACAGGCTGTTCATATATCTGCCTAGGACTTGACCGTTTTCTAGCTTCAAAGCCTAGCACTGAGTAAATGTCTATAAATGCATGCACAAGTGAATAAATACACAGATAAGGTATCTAAAATATTATGTACATTTTGAAACATTAGATAAGTGCCACGTATATGGGTGACGATGATCATGTCTGCTAGCAGTCTGAATGTGACGGAGCTAACTGAAAAGGCACTCATGGATCTTGCATATTTCAGAATCGGCAGAGGCCAGAGGACTTTAAATGCCAGAGTAATCTATATAGGCTTAGGAAGATAAACTAGACATATTTAGTCAATGTTTAAACTTGTAATTTCTTTTCAAGAGAATTGAGTGCAGCAAAAGATCCTAGTTAGTCAAGCTTGAGCTTTTCAGTAGTTATAGATTTTGGATTAACCAATTTGCTGAAATTAAACTACTTGATAATCAACCTTGATATTCAGGAGGTTATCTGGCCTACTATGAAACTCAGACTAGGAAATGAACTGAATTTATAGATGCAAATTGATCTTTACTAAAATGTTAGCAGAATATCACACAATGAAATCTTTTAGAGAACTGTGCCTAAAGATTACTTACTCATGATCAAAAGTTGCACAATAAAATTACAGCTTTTTGATATATATAGGCTTATTAGCAATTCTGCTCACTTTAAAAAAAAAAGATTTATTTATTTGAGAGACAGGGAGAGAGACACCAGGGGTTGGGGGGGGGGAGGGTGAGGCAGAGAGAGAAACCCAAGCAGACTCTGCTGAGTGTGGAGCCCTGTGCGGGGCTCCATCTCACGACTCTGTAATCATGACCCGAGCTGAAACCAAGAGTCAGACGCTTAAACTGACTGAGCCACCCAGGTGCTCTGCTCATCTACTTTTTGCCAGTAGGTATAGTTCTATTTACTTTAACTTCTTCTTTCTACATTTCTCAGAGGTATTGGGCACTTGGCTGCTAGAGACTTGAAGAACAGGGAGGTTAAGTGACTTACTCAAGTCATCCAGCGAAGTCAGAAGCAGTGCCAGACCTGGAGCTTTATTTGGCTGAGATATCTGTTTAACTCACCAATCTATGTTCCTTTCCAGTCCACAGTGCCTAATTCAATATTTTGAAATCATAAGCTTAAATGAACCACCTAAGTGCCTTTGAACTTGCTCTGGCAAGGTGACTGACTACTTAATTACTGGGCCAAGCTTGTAATTAATTATTATACCAATTTCACAAAACTGGGTGCCCCATGGTTTTATTGTCTTTTTCCATGCTGCCATTAACAAAAATAACTCTTAGGAATAGTTATTATCTTAGGCAAATATACAAATTAGGATCATTTTCATGCTCTTGATAGTTTTATAGAAAAAGGTGCCTATCAACTCAGCTTTTTGGCATTTCCTATACAATTAACAGTTTGCTTCTTAGTGATCTCATTTTTATTTCACTAGTTTAATGTATTAACATTCAGGAGAGTAATTTCCATTATTTTGGCTTTTAAAATCAA
The DNA here is from genome assembly GCF_002007445.2 of Ailuropoda melanoleuca. Taxonomy (NCBI): domain Eukaryota; kingdom Metazoa; phylum Chordata; class Mammalia; order Carnivora; family Ursidae; genus Ailuropoda; species Ailuropoda melanoleuca. The sequence continues at coordinate 18,985,639 of NC_048228.1, read as the reverse complement.
GCCCATAGAAAATTTTAGAGTTGACTGGTTTAATCTATAATATTTTTTTTCAAATTAAAACCTGGAAATTACCAAATTTCTATTTAAGAATTGTTGTAAAACTCACTTATCCAGAAGGCTCCTGTTCAACAAGTCAACTACTCAGCTCTTTAATCACTAGAAGCCCTCAAAATTTTAAAAAAAAATTATTCACACCGTCTTTGTACTTTTCTCTATAAAAACTACTCTTTGTTTCAAAGCATAAAATGTTAATTGGGGGAAGAAATACAATTAATCTTAGCCCTGTTAAGTTGCTATGACCTGACAATAAATGATTAACAAATATTTAAAACAGAAAACTCTAGCATTGGGATCATATAGAAGTGAAAATAGGATTGCTTTTTAAAAAAAGTTTGTGAGGATATCATTGGGTTATAAAATACGGCAAGGTCATTCCTAAAATGACTCTGGATTTAAAGAAGAAGTAAAATATTTACTATTTTTCTAAATTAAGGGGTGTGCATTTAGAAAGATTTTCATTAAAAATGGCTTAAGTACAAGTTTTAGAGTTAAAAAAACTATACATGGTTGTATAGAATATTTGCGTATATGAAAGAATTCAGTCTAACCACATTAAAAGCAATTGATAACTGTTCTGCTATCCTCAGCTGACTTACAGAAGCTAGAAATAGCACAACGTTGTTAAAGACATTATTTTAGCATTTTTTTAAAAAGATTTTTTTATTTTAGAGAGAGAAAGAGAGGGAGGGAGAGCACAGAGGGAGAGTGAGAGGGAGAAGAAAACTCCCCGTTGAGCAGAGAGCCTAATGTGGGACTCCATCCCAGGACCCTGAGATCATGACCTGAGCGGAAGGCAGACACGTAATGGACTGAGACACCCAGGCGCCCTGACTTTTTTAGTATGAAGATGTGAATCAGCTAGGGGTGGTAGCGCTTCCAGTTAAGAGTTGATGACATGGAAGAAAAACATTTTAAGAAACGCGTTCAAAGATTCACATCAACCGCTTGAGGATTAAAACTATAGTCTCCTTGATAATGTGCTCTGACCTTGAGGGCATTATGCTAAGTGAAATAAGTCACACAGAGAAAGACAAACACAGTATGCTTTCATTTATATATGGAATCTACCAGCCAGACAAACAACAAACTCACAGAAAAAGAGATCAGATTTCTGGTTACCAGAGGCAGTACCAGGATAAGAGAAGGGGGAATTGAAGGAAGGTGGTCAAAAGGTACAAACTTCCAGTTATAAGGTAAATAAGTCCTAGGGATGTAATGTACAACATATGACTACAGTTAACACTGTTGGATGGTTTATGTGAAAGTTGTTAAGGAAGTTAATCCCAGGAGTTCTCATCAGAAGAAAAAAAATTTTTTTTTAAACATGTCTTTTACTTTCTTTTTTTCTTTGTTTCTTTCTGGCATCTATTTTAGATGCTAAATGTTAACTAAACTTACTGTGGTAATCATTTCACAATATATGTAAGTCAAATCATTATGCAGTATACCTTAAACTTATATAATGCCATATATCAATTATATCTTTAAAAAAACTGTAGTCTCTTGGCATTCAAGTTTATACTTGAATGGTAAGAGAAATACTAAGCTTTCTCAAGGAGTATCTCTTCTTCTATTGCAGAACCAAGGTGACAAAGTTATTTTCTCAAAAGAAAATAATCAGACTCGGAAAAGATATAATGAGACAGAATTTTTAAATATTTGGAAAGTTGTTTTTGTTTTTTGACAAGAAGGAAATCCAGCTTTCCCCAAACCCCAGAACTATAATGAGTCCAGTTAACCTCTCCAATCAATTTTACATAGTATCAGCCAAAAAAACCATTTGTCTTTCAGGTCAAAAGTAATTGTCAAAGTATTAATGCTCTGTCCTTCAGTATGAATAGCCAGAAGTATTAAAAAAAAAAAATCGAGAAGGGTTAAAAGACTGTGCAGTGATAAGAGTAGGCTTCCCCCCCCCATGGTTTCTATTTCTGTTGTTTAGCATAATATTTTTAATAACTTATTCCTTTCCTATATAAAAAGTACATAATTTGAATTTAGCAAAAAAATAGAGTTTAGTATATTCTTGGGTAAGTTTATTTATAACTACACTTTCCTGAATAATTCAAATGGTAGATTTGTGAGTGCTCCCTTGGATCAAGAATGCAAGAAAAGCTTAAGAGCATGTCCTCTATACTACAAAACCATTTTAAATCTTTGTTTTGCAAAAACCAAAAATAAAAAGAAAGCAAGCAAGCAAGCAAACAAACAAAACACTACCAAAATTAATTGAAGTGTGATGTCCCTGAATTTACTTTAGAGAAATAACTAGGCTAATGATAGTAACAATAGTAAGCCTATAACAATATTATTCTGCCTTTACATTTATTGAGCCCCAGCTGATCTTTTAAAGTCTCTTCTCCTTGTTTCCAGGTTCACACAAGTTTAGTCATATTTCAATACTTCTCAGTTTTTTATCACCTACCACTCTATCGATATTTTAACTCTAAGAATCTCATTTCACTTTTTTGTAAGGGTTAAGTACTTCTACTTGTCCCATTCTGAACCATTCCCTTTGACGAAGCTGCTAAGATAACACAGCAGATCTTACTACCACCCAAAAATATGCAGCAGCATCTCCTGTCATTGTAATTCTATACTTTCTAGCTAATTCTCATTTTCAACAGCTGCAAAAATAGTAGCTTGTGCTTTCATTACAAAATCTATCATTATCCAATCCATAGCTTCCAGAATCAATAAATGAGAATTGAAAGGGCAGATGAGGTCCAATGAAGTGGGAAGAGAGAGGCCAATTCACAAAACATCATAGAATCCAGTTGCACTCATACATTATTCAAGAGTACTAGAACATCTATAATCAATAGTAAATTAGGGAACTAGTGAAATAAGTTTATAGGACAAATAACATAAATAAGGAGTTTTAATTTAGAAAATTATGGAATAATGATAGATTCTCTTGATAAGTCAGTTATATAATACAGTTGTTTATGACATTGTAGGTCCAAAGGCCAGAGTTCAATGTAATATACATGTGCCTGTATGCTTAACTTTGATGATGACCGTTGCTGCCTTTTGAGATGTCACGACCACTGGACTGAAAAGGCATAGCTGCAGTCAGTCTGGATATAAATTTAAAATGGCTTGTCACAACTTGGAAAACTTACTTAGATTTAGAGGAAAATAACTTACATATACCTCCCACTTTCAACACACACACACTCCCTCTCACAAAATGATGTAAATTCCTATAACTCTTCTGTTGTCCCCAGGCATCTGACAGATTGCACTGGTAAGACTCCTAAGACCAAGAGTCATTTTTGTGTTACTACATTTTTCAAAGCTTAATTTGGAAAGATGAAAATATCCTATCAGACCAGAAGTTCTTAAGTGAGTTCTCAGAGCAAATGTTTTTTTATTCAAGTGATACCTTACACTGGCACTATATAACCAGTTCAGCTCTAGGATATTCTGTGCTAAATTCAGCTTAGGAAATCAATGTAAAAGTACTTGTTGGACTATCTTGGCCAAATTTTACAAATCTAGTAAAGTTATTCTTGGTTTAAACAATGTGACCACAGTAATAATTAATGAACCATATATTTCAGAACATCTTACTGTCAATCCCATTTATTCTAATAAGTATTATAAATGTAAATTATTATAAATTAACTAATTATTATAAAATGTAACTTAGAGTAGATACAGTATTTTTGAGTAGGGAATATTATTTTGCCTTTATCTATTGAATTCAAATGATGAACATACATCAAATAACCAATCAGGTTATCTGATGAGTAATTAACAGTCCACACTTACAAAATTCATGTCTATATTATGTTAACTGAGATTAAGACAATAATAAGAATCTTCCATAGAGAATAATTTTGAGCTAAAAAGGAGATACTGACTTGGGAGTTCAGCAGGGCAGACCACCGGAAACATCTTTAAAAATTATCTCTTAGGGGCGCCTGGGTGGCACAGCGGTTAAGCGTCTGCCTTCGGCTCAGGGCGTGATCCCGGTGTTCTGGGATCGAGCCCCACATCAGGCTCCTCTGCTGTGAGCCTGCTTCTTCCTCTCCCACTCCCCCTTCTTGTGTTCCCTCTCTCACTGGCTGTCTCTACCTCTGCCAAATAAATAAATAAAATCTTTAAAAAAAAATTATCTCTTGCACTTCTATGGGCAGATTACACAACACAACAGGATGAGAAGTGAGGTATAATTTAAATAACACTGATAAGGAAATTCTTCAATAACTCATAACATTGCTCGTGTTAGAAAATTCTAGTATAGACTCTAAGGATACCAACTGTGGTACAAATATTCAGACATTTATCCTCCATAACAAATAAACACATTTCATTTTTATTAGCTATTTAAATGATATTATTAAATCCCATCTTACCCTACTCTTCTTTTTACTTGTATAGGGTCTGAGTGAAGAGCTTCAATTTCTTGAAGAAAGAGTTAAAATAAACAATCCCGTATGTTCACACTGTTCCTATACTGGTAAAAAGACCTCTAAAAAATCATGGTAGTCTCATTTAAATAAGCTACCTTTTCTGTCATTAAAGACCATTAACCTTTTCAGAGGTACTTCTCTACTGTTCAGGGGTATCTTTACATTTTTGTTCACCTTAATTTTGTATAATGTGATGCAATACTTGATTAGAATATGAGAAGTCTGAGTAAAGTAGGCTAGGTATGGAATAAAAATACTCTATACTCAAACAGACACCACCACCACAAATTATTTTCCCCAACTGAAAATATTCCCTAGTTCAACTTATAAACAAATGACATTTTGGAGCAGCACTTTTTTTTTCTTTCCTCACATTTTAAATTTGAAAACACACAATAGCAATGGCTTGTCTATTACTCAAACTTCCTAAAATCCAAAATTCTTTCAACATTTGTCATCTGTGTTTTGCTAGACAGACATATTCTAAATAACCATATGTAGTGATGTTAAAGAAATGAATGATCCTGTAATAAATTATTTAACAAAGAAATAGCTCTTTCACACTTGATTCGTTAACTTCTATCAAGATGGTTAGTGGCCCTTTGAGGAAACACTGAACTGGATAATTATAATCTCCAAGAGGGGTATTTTATGTTATGGTTCTTGAGACATTTTCCTTGAGAAGTGTGTAAATAATTTTGCATATATATATTTCTTTTTAAATATGTGTTTTACTTTTGTGGAAAACAAGCAGTCTACATATTTTCACTCTCAACAGGAATAATCAAAACAGCCTAAAGTGAGCTAATCTTTCAAAAACACTTGAAAATATTCAAGGATAAAAGATCAGTTTAGATGAGGGAAGGTTGAATCATTACTTAAAATATTTATGTTTAATTGGAAACAAAGTATATCTCTGAACTCAAAATTTTAATGTAAAAATCTCATAATTTATTAATTTATTGAGTGTCTACCATATGGTACCAGGAAAGGAAAAAAGCAGTGAATTAAAATAATCTAACTTTAAAATTCATCACAAGTTAAAAGAATACTGTTACTTTAATAAAACTTTTAAAAAAATATGAACTTCTATTTTAAGGCAAAAAAAATTTTTCTGTACTTGGACAGCTTTTATGTTTATGTATGTAAGTTGGCTGGATTCTATATGTGGATTTTAACATTTAGAGATATTTACACACTTATCTGAAATACATGGCTTAGAAAGTAGAAACATTGATGCTAAAATTAAAAAAAAACAGGTCTCTTTAAATTTACAGTTTCTTTTGATTGTGAACCTCTGGGGTTATATCATCTACTATTAGGAAAGAATGGCCAGAAATAATATAATTTGACTAAGCAACTATCATGGGCCAGAAATTTAACAAACATTATCTCTCTAGTCAACATGACCATGGTTTATTGTTGTTATTATTATTTTGTTAAACCATATGACACTGTCACTTTTGAAGGTTAAAAAAAAAAGGTTAAAAAGTGAGATACTATTATCCTCAGAGAGGTTTACATGAGCAACTGGATTACATAGCCCATGAAGTGCTGGGCTGGGATTCAAGCCTAGTATTTTTGACATCAAAGCACACGCTCATCCAAACAGGGACGAGGATCCTATGTGGGTTACTTTTTAAATTTGCAAATTTATATTTTTAGCTCCTAAAGTATGGGGGGGAGGGGCAGAGGACATGTGCATAAAAACCTATAAAGATAAAAAGTTGTGATGAGAGCATAACTTTTAGAGAATTTTCATCATTTTATTGGCTGGTAGGAAATGGCATGATTGATATCCATCATATTTCCTTCCTCCATCAATTAAGTATTCGTTATTCCTATTATTACCACTTGTCTAGATACTGCAGATACAGCAGTAGACAAAATAAAAATCTCTGCCCTGAAGAAATTTACATTCTAGTAGAGGAACAAAGAGACATTAAAGAAGTAAAATAAATATTTCACATAATGTAAAGTATTAGGTGAAAAGTAAAGCAGAAAAAGAGAATGGAATTGCTGGATTTGAAGGCACGATTTAAAGTAGGATCATCAAGGTCTGAGAGGGTAACATTTAATCGGAGACATAAAAAGAGAAGAGGCAGCAAGCAACACGGAATGTGTATCAGGACATTACAGGCAGGGAAGAGCAAGCGCAAAGGCCCTAAGGCAGGAACCTGCTTGATATGGTTTCAGGAATAGTGTTCTATTCTTGAGGTATATAATACGAGATGAGGCCAGATGGTAACAGGCGGCACGGCTGGTGGAAGTTCTTGTCATGGAGGGACTTTTAATTCTGAAATGGCTTTGGCATACTATATTGTACACCTGAAACTAATATAACACTGTATGCTAATTATATTGCAATAAAAGTAAAAAAATAAAAAAAAATAATAAAATGGCTGTGGCAGTCATTGGAAAGTACAGAGTGGAAACATTACACAATCTGATATATTTTAAAAGTGTTACTCTGACTACTATGTTGTGAATAGACTATAATCAGGTAATGCTAAAGCAAGGAGAGTGGCTGAAAAAGTCATGTCCATGATATGGGCAAAGATGATGTATCTTGGACCAGGGTGGAAGAAGTGGAGGTTAGTGAGCAGTTGTCAAGTGGGGGGAAAATGTGTGTATTTTGAAGGGAGAGCCAGTAGGATTTGCCGATAGACTGACAAACTGGATGTAGAGTGTAAGCAAAACTGAGGAGACAAAGAAAGCTCTAAGATGATGACCCAGGAGTATTTAAGGAACTAGAATATACCACAGGCATGTCAGATTCAGTTTTCATAGACGTATTTGAACACAGATACATGAAAAATGGTTGGAGACATGATATATAGGAAAAATGCAATTAGATCAAAACACTGCAGACTGGTACTGATACGATGTAGGTGAGGATAAATAAAAAAGTAATGTTTCCTGGAGGTGTCAGTAACATTTTAAAAGCACTGACATTTTAAAAGCATAATTTAATCTATAACATGAAATAGTTTTACAAAGAATTTTCATGTTTCTTTTTAAAGAAAACACAGCTGAATAGTTTGGGAATACTCAAACCTGAGTATAGGTTTTAAATTTTCTGTTCTAACCTAAAGAGATCAAACCAACCATCCAAAGGTATTTGTATACTGCAAATTGTTTCCTTTTGGTACTGAAGTACCCACATACATATAATTAGTCATATAATATGGCTTTAGCAGGGACATTTATTTTACCACAGTAAAACAAATCACAGCAACCCCAATAACTAAATCAGTATTTATTTCTTTCCTTTTTTTTTTTTGGATATATAATGTAACATTGTTCTCTTGGAAAATTGTTTAGCAGAATTTGCCAATCCATTATAAGAAAATAAGCATCATGGTTGGTACCTTCATTCAGTAATGCCTTCTCTGTTTCTTCTTGTAATATCTTAGTTCTCCACCTAACATGGTTTGAAACTGAATGACCTGTGACCAGGTAAAATAGTAAAAATGCCCAGGACTGAGATTAATTTGACTATTTTACACCTAATGCCTCCTAAGGAAATCAAAGGGATCTGAGCAGAAGTCCATACCAACAACAACAACAACAACCAGCAACAAAAGGCCATTTCACTGATTCACTGATGAATAAGAAGAATCACTAAATAAAACAGACATATAATTTCTAGGTATGACTATTGGTAGAAAATCATACAAACTCAGCAAAGGAGATAGTATTTTATTATTTTATTCTAATAAATAATTTCAGAATTATATAATTCATAGCTAATAAAAACAATTATAATTTAATTTCTGCATAGAAATATATGAAGTAAAATAATTTTAGATATTTAAAGTAATTTTATATAGTAGATACTTTAAAAACCTGAAATACAGTCCCATAATAATTCTTACTGGGATGTGTTAGTACTAATTTTACAGTCTATTAGTGCCATGCTAACATTTTGAATATACAGGTTGGTGGACACCATTTTTTCTATTGCAATAATATTCCATAAAACTGCAGCAATTTATTCCTGTATTTGACTTTGAATTAAATGTCTTTTTATAATTGTTTTGGATAATTTATATTATCATCTATATTTATTATATATTACTTTATAATGTATAATTTTAACACTCTAAAAATATGAGACCTCATAACAATCTTAGTAGTATTGCATTAAAGTAGGGTAGATAAAAACCTTACAACTCTATATTGTTGATTTCAATATCTAAATTCTGTAATCAGGAAGGCCACAAAGTTATACAACTTGCTCTAAGCAAGTTAGATAAAAGAACTACAAACAGGAGTGTAAACTCTGGATTTCAATCAGATCCTTGCTAATATTTTTTTGTCATCAAAAACAGTAATGAAGTTACAATCTGAAAAGGTAAAGGAGAGAGAGGAAGTAATAAAATACTTTAAAACTTGCACATAATTTTAAATTTAGTTGCTTATTAAATTGGACCATTTTTATTAGGTAATGGGAAATACAGATACATAGAAAAAAAAAGTTTTATACTCAATATATATACAATTATATTATAATGCAAATTAGATCTTGCTAACTATAAAATTTTTGACTGTATAAGTTGTAAGTCTCATTACCTCTTATATTTTAACTTCCACATCTAAGAACAGTATATGTTAGATTATCTAAGAATAGAATATGCTAGATTTTTAATCTCTGAATTTTTTTTTTTTAAAGAGGAACCTTTTTTTTTTTTAAGATTTTATTTATTTATGTGACAGAGAGATAGCAAGCGAGAGAGGGAACACAGCAGGGGAGTGAGAGAGGAAGAAGCAGGCTCCCAGCGGAGGAGCCCTATATGGGATTCAATCCCGGAAAGCCAGGATCATGCCCTGAGCCGAAGGCAGATGCTTAACGACTGCTCTACCCAGGCGCCCCTAATCTCTGAATTATTACATTATTAAATTATTAAAATAAATTCAAAATTATAAAACTGGTAGTTTAATCATGATTTGGAAATTGATTAAGAAGGAATCAAAAGTACACGTAAAGAAAAGAAAATGAAAACGCAATGGTCCAAAACCTTTGGGATGCAGCAAAAGTGGTTCTAGGATGGAAGTTTATAGCAATACAGGACGACCTCAAGAAGCAAGAAAAATCTCAAATAAACAACCTAATATTACACCCAAAGAAGCTAGAAAAAGAACAAACAAAACCTGAAACCAGCAAAAGAAAGGAAATAGTAAAGATTAGAGCAGAAATAAAAGATACAGAAACTAAGAAAAACAGTGAAACAGATCAATGAAAGCAATACCTGGTTCTCTGAGAAGATGAACAAATAGCAAGACTCATCAAAAAGAGAGAAAGAGAACTCAAAATAAGCAAAATCATCAATGTAACAGGAGAAATAACAACACCATAGCAATACAAACTGTAACAGAATATTATGAAAAACTACATGCCAACAAATTAGACAACCAAGAAGAAATAGATACATGCCTAGAAAAATTTAACCTCCCAAAACTAAAGCAGGAAGATATAGAAAATCTGAAAAGACCAATTATCAGCAAGGATATGGAATGAGCAATCAAAGAACTCCAAAAAAACAGAAGTCCGGGACCAGATGGCTTCATAGGTGAATTCTACCAAACACTTAAAGAAGAGTTAATACCTATTCTACTCACACTAGTCCAAAAAATAGAAGGGAAATTCCCAAATTCATTCTATGTGGCCTGTATCACCCTTATACCAAAACTAGATACAGACACCACAAAAGAAGGAAGGAAGGAAGGAAGGAAGGAAGGAAGGAAGGAAGGAAGGAAGGAAGGAAAGAAGGAAGGAAAGAAAGGAAGGAAAGAAAGGAAGGAAGGAAGGAAGGGAGGGAGGGAGGGAGGAGGAAACGAACGAACTACAGGTCAATACCTGTGATGAACATAGGTGTAAAAATGAAATCCATAAGCAAACTGAATCCAACAGTTCATTAAAATAATCATTCACCACAATCAAGTGAGATTTATTCCTGGGATGCAGGGTGGTCCAATATTTGCAAGTCAATCAATGTGATATTGCACATCAATAAGAGAAAGGATAAAAAAAAAAACATACGATCATTTCAATGATCACAGGTGCAGATAAAGCATTTGAGAAAGTACAACAACATCCATTCATGATAAAAACCCTCAACAAAGTAGGTTTAGAAGGAACATATCTCAACATAAGAAAGACCACATATGAAAAACTACAGCGAACATCACACTCAATGGGAAAAACAGAGCTTTTCCCCTGAGGTCAGGAACAAGACAAGGATGTCCGCTCTTACCACTGTTATTCAATACTGTACAGGGAAGTCCTAGCCACAGTAATTAGACAACAAAAAGAAAGAAAAGGCATCCACATTGGTAAGAAAGAAGTAAAACTTTCACTATTTGTAGATGACATGATATTACATACAGAAAACCTTGAAGACAGAAGACCTTAAAGAACTGATCAACAAATTCAGTAAAGTTGCAGGATACAAATCAACCTACAGAAATCTGTTGCATTTCTATACACTAATAATGAAGCAGCCGAAAGAAAAATTAATAAAACAATCCCATTTAAAATTGTACCAAAAATAAGATACCAAAGAATAAACCTAACCAGAGAGGTGAAAAACCTATATTCTGAAAATTATAAAACACTGATGAAAGAAATTGAAGTAACACAAAGAAATAGAAAGACACTGCATGCTCAGGGATTGGAAGAACAAATATTGTTAAAATGTCTATATTGCCCAAAGCAATCTACAGATTTAATGCAATCCCTGTCAAAATACCAACAGCATTTTTCATAAAACTATAACAAAAAATCCTAAAATTTGTATGGAACTACAAAATACACCAAGTAGCCAAAGCAATTTTGAAAAAGAAAAACAAAGGTAGAGGCATCCCAATTACCAACTTCAAGTTATATTACAAAGTTGTAGTAATCGAAAGTTTGGTACTAGCATAAAAATAGACACACAGATCAATGGAACAGAATAGAAAACCTGGAAATGAACCTACAATTACATGGTCAATTAATCTTTTACAAACCAGGAAAGAATATTCAATGAGAAAAAAACAGTCACTTCAACAAACAGTGTGGGGAAAACTGGGAGCAACATGCAAAAGAATGAAACTGGATCACTTTCTTATACTAAACACAAAAATAAACTCAAAACGGATTAAAGACCTAAATGTGAGACCTAAAACCATAAAAATCCTAGAAGAGAGCACAGGTAGTAATTTTCTGACATCAGCCGTAGCAACATTTTTCTAGATATGTCTCCTGAGGCAAGGGAAATGAAAGCAAAAATAAACTATTAGGATTACATCAAAATAAAATGCTTCTGCACAGAAGGAAACATGGAACACAACCTTCTTGCACAAGGAAACAATCAACAAAACTAAACGACAACCTAGAGAATGGGAGAAGATATTTGCAAATGACCTATCTGGTAAAGGGTTAGTATCCAAACTATATAAAGAACTTATACAACTCAACACCCCAAAAGCAAATAATCCAATTAAAAATGGGCAGAAAACACGAAGAGACATTTCTCTGAAGAAGACAGAAGCTGGCCAGTGGACACATGAGCAGATGCTCAACATCACTTCTCATCAGGGAAATGGAAATCAAAACTGCAATGAGATATGACCTCACACCTATCAGAATGGCTAAAATCAAAAACACAAGAAACAAGTATTGGCAACGAAGTGGAGAGAAAGGAACCCTCATGCACTGATGGTAGGAATGTAAACTGGTGCAGACACTTGGAAGGTTCCTCAAAAAGTTAAAAATAGAAGTACCCCAAGATCCAGTAATCACACTACTGGGTATTTATTCAAAGAACACAAAAATAGTAATTCAAAGGGATACATGCACCCCTATGTTTATTGCAGCATTATTTAGAATAGCCAAATTATAGAAGTAGCCCAAGTGTCCATCAATAGATGAATGGCTAGAGAAGATATGGTAAACGTATATGCATATACAAACACAGACACACATAGGAATATTACTCAGCCATAAAAAAGAATGAAATCTTGCCATTTACAAAGACACCGATGGAGCCTGAGAATATAATGCTAAGTCAAATAAGTCAATCAGAGAAAGACAAATACTACATGATTTCACTCATATGTGAGATTTAAGAAACAAAACAAATAAGCAAAGGAAAAAAGTGTGGGGGGGGGAGACAAACGAAGAAACAGACTCTTAACTATAGATAACAAACTGATGGTTACCAGAGGGGAGGTGGGTGGGTGGAGGAGAGGTGAGGTAGGGGATGGGGATTAAGGAGTGCTACTTGTTGTGATGAGTACTGGGTGTTATATGGAACTGTTGAATTGCTATACTGTATACCTGAAACTAATAAAGCATTGTATGGTAACTATACTGGAATGAAAATAAAATAAAATTAAAAAAATACCACCAAACCCCAAAATAAGGTGAAGTAAAAATAAAATTTAAATAAGAGTTCATCTGTTTTCAAAGAATAATATTTTTTTTTTAAAAGTACAGCAATTAGCAAATATTTTTACGCTTCAGTTCTGAAAGACAACCACTTATTTAATTAACAAGTTGTGCCTTGATATAGGTCCTTGGTGGTCATTTTAGATATAAGTATTGGGAAAGTATGTCAAAACACATTACATTTTTTTCTTATGAGAGCCAAACCTGGCCAAAATGCAATACATTATTATGTTTTCTATGTCACAAGCCTTTGTCAATAAAAATACTAAACCTGTAGCCTAGTTTCAATAGAAATGTTATGAAAAGCATGGTTTGTAAATACAAGATTTTTAACTAATAATAAAAAAGATTGGGAAATTGATGGCAGGAATCTTAGAACACACATGATTTAGAACTTATGAGGTACTGAATAAAATAGTGCTCCATTATTTTCTATAAGTATATAGAGTTTTGCAAACTTGCTAAAAAAGCCATTTATAGAAACTTTGAACTGAGAAAATTTATTAATATACGGTAAGCCTGTGTTTTCTTAATGATAAAATGAGTAGCTACATGTTTTTCTTAGTTGGTTTTGCTCATTTTGATTTAGGACTTTGTTTTAAGCCAGAGTGGCAGGAGTTTTGACCCTGTATTTTGTCAGCATGGCTAATGAAGCCTGAGGCTATCATTGACAACCTTGAGATACAAACCTAGTGGGAGGCAAAGAGTAAATAGAAAAACCTGAGTGAGTATGGAGGTAAAATAAAGGAATGTAAAAAAGAAAAAGAGAAATGAAGTTATTTTATGTTGGTAGTAAAGCAGAATAAATTCTTCATCAGTTCTATAAGTTACTGATCCTGATTTAAAAGTTAAAAGATCAACAGGCAGATACACATATGTAGACATGAATTTTTCTAAATAAACCTTTTTAAAAATCAAATTTGGACTAGAAATCTGGAAGAAGTTATTAGGCACTGCACTACAGGTCTTCTAAGACACTTTTAACCTAATGGAATGACATAATTATCAAAGGTTCTTAAATGAAATAACCAGAAGTTTCTTGATTTGCAGATTCTCTTGAAGAGAGAAAAGCATGCAGGACAAATGCTGAGTTACAAACCACAGAGGGATCTAAAGAAGATTGGTATGATCATCTGCCTCAGGGAGTTCTACCCAGTGATGATGGTTTTCACTGAAAACGGAACTTAAGAATAGTTGAATCTGAGAATTTAGTCACCACACTGTCCACTAATGTACAGATTCACAAAGACATACACAAAAAGTTCATTAACCAAGTGATTCTGTAGATGAGCCAAGACCTTTATATCCAGATGTCATCAAATACCAGGCCCCATTCAAATAATAAGGGTGTCAACCCTTGCCCTTAATTGGGCCTTTTGCAAACATTCTATGCAACTTCATTATCATCATCTAGTTGTCAGCAAAAGGAAAAAGAGGATACACCAGAATGAAGTCCCCATACACAGTCACACTCTTAGCAATACATTTCTGCTTGTTGTGCAGAGCTTCACTGGTCTAGACCAGTAAGAAAGATGAAATGCAGCAAGAGATCCAAACAGCTACTCAATGGTGAGCTGTATGCAATGAGATGCTGGAAGCAGGATGAGTGACAGAGTTGACATAAGGGCACAGAGGAGCCCAACTTCGACAGGTGTTGCACAATTCTGGAACTCTGGGAAAGAGGAGCAGATGGACCAAATGGATGCATACCCATCAGGAAAAAGTAGCTGACTCTGAGCAATGGTGTTGGCAGGTTAGGAGGTGCAGAGACATTATGGTATACAGCGACAGGCCCTGCAAACTGTGGCTACAGCCACAAACCAAAGGACAGTCTTCAAATATACACAGTGCTGAAAGGACCATTGCTACATATTATTGGCTTTAAGGACACCCATACTCATAGAGAGCCGCACTGTTACTGTTGCCATGTACAAGTAATTGTTTTACTTGAAATGTATTCAGAATGGAATGACTATTTCAACAATTTTAGACCTAAAAATCCATATTTTAAAAACACCAGTGAATTCTAATAGGAAAACCTGTTGTTTTGGGGCGCATACAGTTGTTTTTACTGCACGGTGCTTCTATGGTAATAGCTATGCCTCATTAAGACTCCCATTTATTTTTAAGCCATTACTGTCTTTCCATTACATGGAGTTTCCCACTCAGTTTACAGACAGAGAGTTAGAGATGATATTTGGTTTTTGAATATAGGACAAAATTAGGAAATGGCTCAAAAGGTACACGCTAGGAAGTCCACATTGCCTTGGAAAGAGAAAACTGAACTTAAGATTTTTAAAAAGAAAAATTATAAAACGATCCCTTAGGGTGATGGTGAGCTTGGGAAGGGAAATGTGGTTACAATTAAATGCTGAAGTTCTTTTAAAAATGAAAAAAGGACTTTCAGAAATAAAATGCATTTATCTTGAGTCTCACTTTTTAAAGTCAATTTTCTTGATACTTATTTAATTAGATGAAAGAAACATCCTAAATTACAGCATAAAAAGCTTCATATAAAGTGTACTGAAGAACGTCTTGACTCTTGAGTTGTTGAAAGCTCTTGAATAAGACTAGTCACCAAGAGAATATGTGGAGCTCGGAGAAACAGCAGGCATTCAATAAATATCTGCTGAATGAAAAAACTCAGGTAGCATACATACAGTTCAAGAATAACACATAGATTGGGGCCTTATGAAAACCAAAGGCCATTCTGAATGGAACTAACAAGGAAAGCTCAAAGAAAATGGGTCTCCTCCAAATTCTGGCTCTCTAGGTGCTCCAGGTTCCCTGACTGTGAAGCACTACCCATCTATTATGAGTAATACTTTCTTCCTCTTTAAGAGCAGTTGGCCTACCTTTTTTCCCCCTGAAAAGGCCAACAAAAGGTATTCTGCTGTTGGTTTTCATTTCTTCCTTTGTCCAGGTTACCATGATGTGTTAATATCTGCCCCATGTTTCTTTACAGTAGAGAGGGTGTAGAACTGTCACTGCCAGGTTGGTCTGTGGGGATCGGACAGAATGTGCACTACACTGGCATGGAAGCATGTACTATGGAAGCATGTACAGTGGTATTCCAAGGATCATATGCTACCATGAAACAATGTAAGTCTAGCTACTGGTGTTAGGCAGGACAGCCAGCAGGAATGGATGGAGCATGTGACTGCATGCAGGAGCATGCTAGGGGAATGTGCCTTTAAGAATATGTTCAGAAGTCTGGTGTTTCAGCGTGATGACAAAGTTCTATACGGAAGGGAAAGGACTGGAAAGTGTGTGTGGAAGAAAGACAGGCAATTCTGTAGGTAGGATGTGGCTTTGTAGAGAGGGTGTGGCTTTGGTCAGGTTATATGACTGATGGTCTTTTTGAGTTCCTAGAGCTTAGATATATAGGTAAATTTGGGTCCTAACAGAGCTGGTCAATAGACATTCTCTACTAAGCTACCCGGAGCTATAGCAAACTCTGAGGTAAAGAGAAAAGAGCACAGTCATACAAATGCAGAAATCAGTTAGGATCTTTCTGAAGGACTGTGTCCTGATTAATGAAGAGATTCCCATACAAGCATATCACCAGCACAATAAATACATTAAAAATATTTATGACAGTTTTGTGTACCACCTGTCTTGTAGTCAGAATGATGGCCTGGGTGATTTTTTAAGTGTTTTCTAGTCTGACAGGTTTCTGACATCATTCAGTGTAAAAAAGGTCAGCCACCAAAAAGCTGTGTGGGTCTTACAGAGAATACAAATGATGCCTGATGTGTTATACCTGTGACTCTGTGGCTATATCCATGCAAGGAAAATTAAGCAGAAACTTCAGTAACTTATTCACTGAGTTCAAAGAAATAAACCAAAGTACTTTGGGGTCAGTAATCAACTAGACATTTCTTTCCATCTCAATATTATGTTTAATTTCTCTAACATTTGGTGTGTGTAGTCTCAGCACGTAACCATAAAGACAAACACTATCTCCATTTGTGAAATCCCAGAGCCAAGTTTTCTGAGAGGTGCTGATACAATTTTATTTCATCAAAAAATATTATTAACTATAAGGCAGGACTGACAGGGATTCTGTTTATATGTTGATATTTACATGGATTAACAGTGATTGTCCTAAACCAAAACTTAGTAAAGAGTCAAATTCAGGTGAGAAAGACCACTCATTAAAACCCTGCTTCTGATCACCAAGAAATATGTTTATTAGGATGTATTGCATATAGTGAGGTGTTGCTATTCTAATATTCTTCAGCTGTTTAAAGATTCAGTCTTTCTCGTAGATAATGCACAGGTTTATTTCCCCTGATTCTTGCTCCAGAGAAGAATGTACAAAGTCATATAAACATTTTGCTTGGCTGAAAAAGCTAATGAATCCAACATACTTACAAAGATGATGCTTTCTGAATCACTGAGAAAGCTAAATGGCATACCTGCTTATTTGGTTAAAAAAAATCTCTTTATCTAATGTGACCGGCATCAATGATTCATAAAATTACTTCTGTTCAAATTTTAGCTCAGGGGCAAGAACGAGATGAACAGACCTACTAAATAAAATCCTTGACACAGCTATCCACCTTTCCACTGTAAGAGAAAAAAAATGACTGACTACCTCTAGCAGAGTTAGGTCAGTGCACTAAAATGTAAAAAAAGAGCACACTTTAGTATAATAGAGTCAGCTGTTCTATTCCACCAAAGAGGAAAAAGTCAGCATAGGTGACTGGTAACTTGCCATCTATAGGCATTTTTATTTCCTAAATTGCCTATCTGTCTCCTTGACCTGAGAATTTCCAGGTTCTTTATTCTATAATGAATACAGTTTTCCAAAACTGTGTCTTACTAATGCCACCTACAAAATGAAAGCCCATGTTGATACTATTAGGTAAATAATCTTTCCAAATAATGTTTAATTATCTGACGAATCATTTCTCTGAATTTGTTTTATGCTCATTTTCCTTTAATACATCTTTAATGCTTTTTTAAACATCCTATTGTTACCATTCTGTTTTGGAATGTCTTCTAGACAAGTGGCTAGTAGAAACTGTAGTTACATATGCAGAATTACAAAAACGAGAACACAAAACTTTGAAAGCAACTGAAGCAAAATTAACACTTCTAAAACGTCCATGAGACCAAAAAGAAGTCCAAGCATGTTTAGTATGTATGTGCAGAGGCAATGAGATAGCCAAGGAAATGCTGGCAATGACTCATGTATATTTCTAAAAGAACCTGGGCAACTCAAGTGAATGGAGGTCAGGAATATAGTAGGAAAGTGCACAAAAACCTAGGAAAAAAAGGCTGCCAAATGTTGAAATTCACTGAGACCACTAAAGGTTTTAAAAAATGGTCCTTTTCATACTCTGTTCTTGAACATAAGCTGTTTTCTAGACATAGATACAGATTTTATATTACCTTCTGACTGACACATTTACAATTTGATATTATGTCCCCAGACTGTCATTACTAGTTTAAAATCACAATGAGCTTGAATATCCCACGTTTGTCTATATTTCA
Source organism: Ailuropoda melanoleuca (assembly GCF_002007445.2). Lineage (NCBI taxonomy): Eukaryota > Metazoa > Chordata > Mammalia > Carnivora > Ursidae > Ailuropoda > Ailuropoda melanoleuca. The sequence goes on along the minus strand of NC_048228.1, from coordinate 18,967,225 downwards.
AAACAAAGAAAAGAATATAATATGAAAAAATGGACAAAATCAATACATATAATCAAAATAATAGTATACATTTAAAAGAAAATTATTTTTGTTTTTTAGAATAGGCCTCGTTCCCAAACTTGTTACTTGCAACAATTATTTTTCTGATTTATATGGAGCTCTAATTTGGATTTTCCATTTCTGATTTAATCATACCTTTCACATCTTCATCCTCAATTGTTGTATTTGAACTCTCAGTTGACTCCTGTTGAGAAGAAAATATGTGTTAAGCCGCAAAAAATGGAAAACTTCACTTTTTTTCTTCTTAAAATGGCAAGTGATATACGTATCATGCAAAATTCATCAGCAGGCTGTGTACATATACTGACATGCAGATGGACAAATACATTATGTGGTTTTCACAGAAATAAAATGCCAAATGCTGCAAACATTTCAAAAAGGGAGTACTCTGGTGGCCTACTCTGAAGCCTGATAAATCTAGGTTATCTGTAGAAGCAGCCAAAGTATGCAACTTATTTTAAGAGCTGTGTAAGGTTGTATTTGGTTACAGTGCCCCATAAGGTGTGCTTTTTCTATATATTTATCAGAAATTGAATACATTGGCCTAATGAATTTGGCCCTAAAATAGAACAATTTCTCTTCCCAATTAATTAATCAGTAAAAACCCCGTTCTTGGTATAAGGCACTATATCAAGCACTGAATTCACAGCCTGTTTGTCTTATTCCTCTGTAGAGACAGAAAGCATTTCATTGCATTATTTGATGAAGAAGCTAGGGGTACTAAGCTGAATTATGCTGAAATTGCTTTTAGCAAGAATTTCCATGTTTGTGGGGCGCCTGGCTGGCGCAGTCGTTAAGCATCTGCCTTCGGCTCAGGGCGTGATCCCGGTGCTCTGGGATCGAGCCCCACATCAGGCTCCTCTGCTGGGAGCCTGCTTCTTCCTCTCCCACTCCCCCAGCTTGTGTTCTCTCTCTCGCTGGCTGTCTATCTCTGTTAAATAAATAAATAAAATCTTTAAAAAAAAAAAGAATTTCCATGCTTGTGATCAGTGCAATGGAATTATATGAATAATTTATTTTCAAGGACAATTAGATTTTTTCATCCATTTCTTAATTAGAAACTGCCTGTTATCGATAAGAAACCTGCTCGCATAATGGAAAGACAAAGCTATTTCTTTGTAAAACTACAAATGAAGTTGGAGATTAGGAAGCACACTTAAAAGGACACTGTAACTGCCAGTATTAAGATACAGTTTCTTAAAATGGTTTGATAAATTTTTCCACTAATAATGTGCTAACAAAATATTTTTTAGCAAAGAAATTTAGTAGTATTCATAAGAAAAACACAATTTTCTACTTGAAATGATTAAAGGCTAGAGCTGAAAGAAATTGGAAACAAACTTCCAATCCAGAGCTATGTGCTCAGTGATGAAAAACAGATTTTGGAAAATGATGCAAATACCAATGGTGTCCTTGTAGAGATTCAATAATCAAAAAAGCAATCAATTTATATAAATATCCTATGTAATATTTAAGTCAAAGTGGCAGACTAATTGAATGTGTACCCAGAGTCTCTCCATACACACAAAACCAAAGCAGAGAATCTTCATGCGTTTCTTAATGTGACCTAGTGTTCAAATTTAAACTTAAGACGGAGGTAAACCCATGCACTGAAAAAGTAAAATAATTCATGTAAGCAAGAAATATCATGCAGCAACTCTTACAAATGATATAGCTAGAACTATCGAAGTATCCACTGCAGCTGTTATGCTTGGTCTTTCACTTGCTAACGATATTTAAAAAAATTGTTCTCCTATATGATGCTCCTGGGTACTACAAGCCTTTTAGGGACTTAAAATATTTTAAGTGTCATGACCATAAAATACATCTCATATTAAAGAATACTTTATTTTTTTTTACTTTAATGATTTCAATATTGATCAACTAAATGTTAAACCAGAGGAAATGTGTTTTCTAAGATTAAACATTGTTAAGAGTAAGGAGAAATTAGACCCATGACTATAATGGATATTTGAGAAAAAGTGTGATGAAATATTTTTTCCTTCCCTTAGAGATATAATAATATATGAGAATTAGTAAACTGAAAACATGGAATATGTTCAGAAAATGTCTCCTTTCATCCTATAGACATGTATACAAGTACTATTATTTAGTGAACATGCTACATAAATAATCTACAACAGACAGAAAACATTACAGTCTTCTTTCAGCCCAAGTGGTTAAATATCTGTTACTGAAATGCATATAATTCAACAAAAACAAACATTTCATAAGAATTGAAACTTCCTGATTACCCTCAATTTCATGCCAAACAACAAAAACAACACCAACAACAGGGAATTAACAGAAAAAAACACTATGACAACAGAATAAATAAAACACAAAAGCAACATTAAATTTAAACAAACACCTATAAACTGAAGTTGATTTTTTTGAAGACAGTGAAATGATACAGCAAGAAATTCTAAAATTTCATGCAGAATATAACTAAAGTACAATGCACAGACAGGCATGGAGAAGAAGAAGAAAAAAAAGGACCAGATGGAATTGCTTAAGATACACACTCATCTTGACATAAAGACTGCTTAACCCGACTTTCATCAACTAATGGTACCATTCATTTCTCTTTCAAGATGTCATTCATTTTTGTTTTGAAAGAAATGTGTACAATACTAGGTCCTCCCCCCCCCCCCAAAAAAAAGTGTGGTAAAAAAGGGTAAGAATTTTCTTTCCCATGTTCAGGTAATGAATTAATTTTGCTTTGGATATTTGATGAAATGTGTGATCTTGTTAAAGCAAGATGATGTTGATTCTTTCTGAATACCTTGTTTCCATCAGGGTTGTGGATTACAGTAGTTTGGGGCTCCTGAGTGAGAACAAAATAGAGAAAGAAACAGTTCGCATTGGTAAGTACATTCTTACTAGTGTGAGGGACAGAGCAGAGTGAGCCAGCTGACAAAACTAAATAGTGACAAGAGCTTAAGCAATGTTAACTACTGTCAGAGGTAGCAGCTGATAAGATCACTGATGAAAGATCTCCCTGATGAGCCCATGAGACAGGATACCTCAGTACCCAGCAGCAGCATGCAAAAGACCTTATTCGTGATCAGCAAACAGACAAGGCTTTGAAGTTTGGAGACCTAAAGAGGCACTCACTGTTTCACAAAGTTCTGTAACAGAACTTTCCTTTCTTCTTTAGTGAGTAGGCTGTTAACATTTGTCCTATAGAAAATGGACCAAGGACACTAGAAATTAGAACTCTTTAAAATGATCTTGAATCCTTTGTGAGGATTTTTTTTCAGGTGTATCTTTGAGAATCAATTATGGTGTCATCATTATAGTTAGTAGTGTATAGTTAATACACAGATAAATACTCTTTGAAAATCTAGAACATTGTGCCTTGCTTAAAAAAAGGCTATCCTAAAGAATGTATTTCAAAAGTCCATAAGCAATTCTATGGAATGTTGAATAGGTTCTTTAAAGGATTCTAGAACTAATCATATAATCACTATAATTTGAGATATATTGCTATTAAATGCCATGTTAATTCATACCTAAAAATAAATTTCAGCTTTATGGACTACATATACAGATTTGCTTATAAAGTCATGCTTTTCCAAGAAGAAAATATTATTCCTTTCTGTTTTGTACCAGAGAACTGGAGAAATATTCCAAAGTGGAAAATAACACTCAAATGACTGAGGTTAAAAAAGATTCAATGTCCATATATTACTGGTATGCTTGGCACTTTAATTGCATGATGTCTTGGTAACTGAGACTTACCGCAGCCCAGTGAAAATTTTCTCCCACTATAAGCACCCTCTGTCCTCTACGATCTTCTCTTCACCACAGTTTATGCTGTACCACAGAACACATTTCCTGCTTCCCTTCTTCCTTTCCCTGGCTAGAGGTGTGATTGACATTGTTTTTTATACTCATAGATAACTTGCTATCTTGATATATCCTTTTTCCTTTAAATGTTTTTAAACTGAACCTTCTGGTTTAACCCTAATTAGTATTTTTTATTCATTTAAAATAATAGTACCAAGGACAGTAAAAAATCAGAAATATTTTAGAAAACCTATACCAAAATATGTAATAGTTTGGGCAAACCATTATGGAACTCAGAGTACTGAATGCCAGTATTCAAATCTTGACTTTCAACGTAACATTATCTCAAAGTATTAAAATGATTTAGTTGTAAATAGTGTGAATTTGATTAAAATGGGCAAAACTGGTCTCCATTGGTAATTCAAAGCTCTATGCTATACATTTCATTCTTTGGATTAAAGTGAAACAGTGATCATTTAAAACACAATAAACAAAAAAGCTCAAAATTACCCAATGCCTCTTTATCTCAAAAAGTGAGGTCTTACAAAGCCCTGCTGTCTTTTAATAAGAGGGAAACGGGAACTCTGAATAAGGTCTCCATGTACTGTTGTCTAGCAATAATCCCCTTAGCTCTCCTTGATGTCAATCATGAAAGGAGGAAACCATTGTTTGCATAATCTAGAGCTACCATCAGAGGAAGAGCTAAGAGCAACCAAAGCGCATTCTACTATATTTCTAAAGCAGCATGCAACAGTTTCAACTACAGAGACCACAGCTATCAGAATAATGTTCAACAATGAAATGAGATCATCTCATGTTAGAAACACACTGCTTGGCAACTACCTTAACAAAAAGAAAAAAATAAATGAACTTTTCTCATATCTTCGAAAGCAAAACAAAACCCAAAAAAATAAAATACTTATATAATATATGTATCTATATAGTGAAAGCAAATGAGAGAAACAACAAAAAACAATAAAGAACTTAAGAAGGGTTACAAAGAGTCCAGGTATACCAGCGCCGGGGTGGGAATATTTTCTTTGGGGCTGGTTACCACGTTGGCTTTGTTGTTTATCTGTAGGTATGCAGAAAATAGAAACAGAGATGCCTTAAACCCCTTGGTAGCCAATGTCTCTATATTGCAGCATGTCTATGTGGAGATATAGACATGAAAATAAAGAGCCACTGAGGATGAACGTGAAAGACACTGCGATGTCTGACAGGAATGATAGTCAATTCTAGTCTCTGATGGTCGCATACAGGCTAGGACCGTGTCTTGTGGCTGTGCCACATTAGCCAACAAAGAACTGCTTCAGTGGAGCTCAAATCAAGTTTCAGAGTATGAAAAAATATAAACATTTTCATACTCTTCATGTTGGATTCTGTTCCCAGCTTCCAATTGTTCTCTGTTACGAATACATTCCTTTTTTTTTTTTCATATTATTCTTGATCCTGAAGTCACACATAGACCGTCTTTCTCTGGGAAGCCATCGTCACTTTGTTTAGTAGGTATCCAATTCAAAACTTAGATCTTCTGATGAAATGCAGGCTTTATAATATATTTTTTAAATGATAAGTCTGGGCCTCCTTTAAAAAACACATCTTCAATTATAAATGGGCAAACTGAATTCTTCACTATATTCTGAATGTAAAAAGACTTTTTTCACAATTGTTTGAGAGGAGAACACTGTGTTTTCTGTCAAAGTGTTACTACTTTGCTTTCTTTCAAAATGCTACTGTTGAAGATTATTTGGTAATGTCATTCCTTTGCTTTCACATATTGGGGTTGACCTTAAAGAAAGATCATATCACAATGGAAGCCACATTGTGAAAGCAACTCAGAGGATCAATCAGTATTATAATGGGTCCACAGAGAAAACTCTTTGTAGACAAGTGTCAACTTGAAATCGCAATTGAGTCTGAGCACTAAAGAATCAAAAACTAAACAGTAATAATCAACATTCATTTAAACTCATATACGATAACTTACATTATGGTTACCAAATACAACTATAAATTAACATTCATTCTCTTATACTGCATTATCTGGGTATTTTCTTTACATGTTATTATCTAAAGGAACACATCCCATAATTTTAGCATAAATGTTCTTAAGGGTCTCAAAGAGAAAAATATACTGCATAAAATAGATGAATACCAGATGAGTTTATAAACAATTACACCAATTTAATTGGACTTTCTGGGAGTTTTTTTCTTTTGTATTTTATACCTGAAGCTCATACTGAAACCAGTACTGGGAAGAACACAGAAGGTTAAAGAAATTAATTTAGGTATGTAACATTTTGCTTTCCTATTCATTCACATTTGTGTGTTTGTTTGGTATTAGTATTATTTAAATAAGTGATAACACTGCTCTGTGACATGCAGGAAGAGAGAAAACTTCTAGTGCCCTTTAATGAAAAACTCTTTAAATGTTAAACCATCAATCTCTATTTTGCAGATGGTCTAAAAGTTTTCTTTAAATAAAAGTGCACAGAACTTAATATCAAATTTGTGCAACAGCCAGAAAGAGATAAGAGATAATGGAATCTATTAAAAAGGGATCAAAATTTAGTACTTATATTAGTATGAAATACATGATAGAAGAGGAGGGATGAAGACACAAATAATTTCCTATCAGGAAGGGTGCGGGACAAAGCACAGCTGACTTCTTATCGAATGACCAGAGGTACTTACAATTAAAGCACCTGCACATGTTTTATACGTTATATTCAGTTTATATCAGCAGATACAAGAGTAAAAGAGGAATATACTGAGATACTTCTTTTTTTTTTTGAGATGTTTTTATTTCTGTTTTGAGAGAAGAGACTTGATTGTTTTCTAGAATGGTTGTGAAGAACTGATTTCTTTTAGTGAAAATGTCACGCATGCACACCTATGCACACGTACATCTCTGCACAAACGTGTGCACACACATACAACACACACCCTTACACACGTTCACACATAGGTACGCAGTGTACACACAGCGCCAAGTCTTCCAGCTGAGGGCCATTCTGCCTCGATGAGCCATGCTTTATTGTCAGGCACGGCAAATAGGAGTTAAACGAGTATGGGCCTCAACCACCACTTTTAGTTGTGTTTAAATGTCCAGTTACAAACTTTTTAAGTTAACGTAAAGATAAGCTTAATGGTCTTTTATTACTATGGGAAGTCTTTTGAAGGTACTTGTAATATTAATTAGTTGATAAATAATAGAATTTCTAAATAAAAGACTAGGAGGACTTTTTTATTAAAGAGTCAAATATTAAGTAGGAGTTAAACTATAGGCCGTCTTTGAAATATACAAGAACTCTGGCACTTTTGTTTATGAAATGTGGTTATTCTATGTTATGGAAGCTATTTTTCTTTAACAAAACTAAATCAAACCAGATATTTAATTAATTCACTGAATTATTGTTATGAGGCATGGGCAAGATATTTTTTATTTTTCAGGTGTTCAGTTTATTCAGTTTTGAGGTTAATAAATGTTTCCTCTATAAGGTGCTTAACTAGGATGGGTCCATTGTAAGCTCACTTTCACACTATTTATAAGCTTCATAGTAGATGCATTATAGTGTATCTGAACTAAAAATAACTCCTATTTTAGTAATCACGATCATGACTTAAAAATAATCCTAGTGTATTCCTTCACTTATCATTAAACAGACATTAACTATGTCATGATCTCTTCAGTTTCAAGAGAAAACTGGACTCTGGTCTTATAAAAGATCCTTTAATAGCATATGGATAAAGATATGAACTTTTTACATATTGTAAAAATTCAATTTCAAAGATAAACAGTATTATGTGAATGTGTGTGCATTTTGATAGTTAACTGACACTGATGTGTAATGGTCCTACAGTTTCTTCACTTACACTAACTAAGGTAAACAAGACTGTTTTTATTCCTAAGTGTGAATTTTCCCAGGAGGAGAAATCTGGCAGATAGAGATCCTCACCATCATCTGAACACTCGAACTGGACTTCCTTTTCTGAATTGACCAGTCAAAGGGAAAGGAAAAGAAAAAAATATGACCGGTTGAATTTTCAAGTATCAAAGCATGAAGCACAGAATAAATTTCTATTTAAAGAGGAGCTATAAGTTGTCTAGAAGAAAAAAAGTTCTGGAAATGTTTCTTTCTATATAAGGATAGTAGTAAAAATAAATATCTCCATAGGAATTGTGACCTCTGGATCACTGAAAGGTACAGAAAAACACAGAATGAAACATTTAGAAAATTTAAAATATCACATTTCCACCAATGTAACATTGGGAAAAAGTCAACATCAGCTGTAATTAATGAAATTGAAACTAAATAAGCTAAGCAGAAGGGAGAGAACGTCACAGGTTGAGAAAAGCAATTGGTAAAAGGCAAATGCCATCCTAATGGGAATCACAAGTGCATGGTAACCACAGCTCTGGAAATTCCCAAATCACTCATAAACAGGAGGTAAAGAAATGACTGGGCATGAACATAAGAAGTGACAAATGATTTTCTATGTTGTATTTTCAAAATGAACTGACAACCTGACTTTGGTCAAGTTCAAATGTTAGAATATTAACTAATTCCCAAGAATGTTGAAGTGTTCATGAGGAATGTATGCATCTGCCATTGGAAGAGAAAGAAAAGGATTAAAGAAACAAAATACTTAGGTAATACTCCAAAAAGATAACAAATAAAATACAAATATAAGGTTACATTCAAGCAAAGATAAATTCCCATGAAAAAAATAGATTCAATAGAAAATAAGTTGTATTACTTTGTTTAGAAATCCAAGAAAGCCAAAATACCCTGTTGTTATTTTCTTGGAAAATTTTTCTATAATTTTTCAGAATATTCACCTTGAGTATGTCTCAATGCCTTATGATAGAAGCACAGGAACAATTAAGACCTTTATAAAAACTGCCCAAGCAGAGAAATTTAATCATTTGACATTCAATTTCCCAGACCCTATGACTTGATTTTTTTCAGGGTATACATTTCAGCAGCCTTCAAGAACATAGCATAACTAGTCGCAAAGTATTTGGCTTTCATTAATCTTCAGGTCACTATGCTAGTTTGGGACTGTAGTAAAGCAGAGAGGATTTAGACATTCAGTTTCTACAACTCCATATTAAAGTATTATTTTGTCAGATTATTTAATATATAATAAAATAGAAAAATACACTTTTTCTTGCCATACATATTAGTCATCTTTACATATTAAATTATTTTATACTTCAACCTGTATCCTTTATAGGAACTATAAGAAATACAAGCTGTGAAAACTCACAAATTATATTTAACATTTAAAAATGATCCAGCATCTGAAAGTCAGAAATTATTTTAAGAGCACCTGTTTAACTTACCTTTACTCCATCTGGTTTCTTCAACAAACTCTTGGCTGCTGCAAAATGAGAGTAAAATCATTTCAGTGAGTTATCCACAGAAACCCACGCCAGGCAACAAATCAGGTTATTGTTTCCTTCTATCACCTTTACTGATTTATGGCCAACATATGCCAGATTATCAAGATCACACTAATAAGCGCGAGCTTACAGGACACTGAAATACAGTATCACTTTTCTTGGTTTTGCCACATCAAATTTAGAACTAAATTCTTATTTAGTTCATTGCATATAATTGAACACTTTGCCAGTTATGTTATTGGACTTTATTTCACTGTTGATTGCGAAAAGGATACTGGAACTTTAACTGGACTATGCTTTTGTAATCCAGAAAGTTGATTTCAGTTTTCAGACATCAGCTTACAGATTGTATTACATGTTCATTCATACCACAAGTATGGTGACCATGTCAGTTCTGCCACTTAAGCCCCTCCCCTCTTTCTAAAGGTTTGAAATTTATTTGTGAAAATTTGCTCTGGCTAAATAACATCCTTTTAAAAAAAAAATATATATATATACACACACATATATTTGAAATCAGAGCTTTCGTTTTTACAAAAAATAGTATTAACAGTATTTAGAATGAAAGGGTGTATTATTGGCCAAGAGCAAATTTTTTAAACACTTAGCATAGGACCTTTAAGAAAGGCATTACATATTCTTTTATACTTCAAAATCAGAATACAAAGCTTTCATAAACAAAAGCCTTTTACATCAAAAAATTAAAAATCATAAAATTTGAGGTAAGATATAAAACAAAACAAAATCTTCAACTAAATCAAAGAACCGCTGATGTATACGGTCTCATATGAAACTAATTTCTCCAAGGACAGCTTTTAGCATTCTTTCTGTTACTGAGCTTCTTGAATATATTAGAAGGTGAAGTCATCCTTTCAAAAAATATACTTATGAATGGGTACATTCATACACAGTGAACAGATTACATAACTGCTAATGACAGTTAGTACACCAAGTGTAGAACACTTATGAATATGCAGGACAAAGTAGACATTTATGTTTCCATCTGATGTTTTATATACATATAATATATATATAAATTATGTATATATATATAAATTATATATATATATATATATAATTACTTAAGTATATCAGAATAGACTTTGGCATCTGAAATAGAAATACCTAGCTATAATAGAACTGCATGAACATGTAATTTCCTGACATCCAGCTGATTTGGGATATTATTTTGATATCACTTTGGTATAATTTTAAATTTATTTAAGATACAAAAATGTTAATTTTATTTAGTTCTCAGCAACAAAGCTATTAATTTATTATTAATTGACATTGTAAGAATAGTTGCCTTAACTATAATACTATTTGCCTAGAGTTAAAAAGCAACATTAAGTAAATACTGTGGCAGTTAATAGGTTAGAAAGCAAACTCAGAATAGTTGAAATTGCAAGAGCAAGCAAAGAGAAAACAATGATTCAGGGTAAGCAGGAATTTGGCCTGGGAGATGCAGAAATGTCCCTTTTGGTTACTATTCACCTTACCTCACAAGAAATACATTCCACATAAAGGGAGAAAAGAAAAAAAAATAAAAACAACTTTATAACCATATACTTATGGACAAATTACTTTAAAGAGCATGTTTGCTAATGAAACAGAATGAATAAAATACCCAAAACTAAAATGCAATATCAAGTACAAGATGTTGTAACTGGGTCCAATGTTATTCAGTTGGTTTTGAAGTGATGGATTAAAAAAAAAAGTTTGCCTTTCATGCTAAGACATCAGAAACAATATAAAATTCACACATTAGTCATGAGTTTTTAGTTTACACAATGATGAAAAGGAAAATGTGATGTACACAAAAAGCTTCTATACATGAGTGTTATATATTTAAAAAGGCCCAATCTATGCCTAAGAGTGTATTTAAGACTTTAACAAAATATACAGTCTTAATATTGGAGATGAAAATTTTCAAGTTTATCTTTAACAATATATATTATTCATCCTAACTTTTATTGATTCACTAATTTCTGGGCCACAGTGAAATATTTATTTGAATATAGTATATATTAGTTAATATTTAATGAGATGATACTGAACTCACCCATATAAATGTCAACTACATTAATCAACTATCGATAAAACAGGTAACTTGACAAAGGCAGTAACGACGTTTTATTACACCAAACAAAATGGACAAAATACATACATTTGACTAACACGATCCCTCAATTTGTAGTATTACTCATTGTATTCTTATCTTTGTTACTGCTTAACAGGTCAGCGGAAGCCTTTAGAAAGCCCCTTTTGGTTTCACATTATGTATAACTAAATATGATGGGAGACAAAAGCTGACCATTTAATGTAGTCATAAACAGTAACTAAAAATTGGTTGAGAAGGTTGAAAAACATTTGATAAGGATGGATCATCACCTGATAGCACTTTAATACCCAGGGGTTATGTATGTACAGGGAGAAATAACTGAAGAATACCTGGATAACTTGATGTCTCAGATCTCTCTTATGTAAATAGTAAGCAAAATAAAGTGGTAGTATTTTTGGCAAATCATTTCATAATCCTTCCAAGTCTCAACAGCCACTTTACCAAATGTAGCTTTCCTGCTGCTTCAGTTCCTCCCCATACCCAAGACTAATTAGCATTTACCAAAATTTGATTTTTGGAAACCTGGTCCTTTGTGATAATCTATTAAAGAAGGAAGTTCCAAAATTCAAGTAATTTCTGGACATAATATATATTTATGTCCATTTTGGAAAGTCACTCCTAAAATAAAGAAATGACTTAGCTTCTTTTATTTAAAAAATTATTTTTATCATGGAATCATTCTGAGGAACATTTACTATCCTGTGACATTACTATGAGGTAGGGTTCTCTGTAAATTCTTGAGATTAGATACCTTTGAAATATGCAACCATTCTTATCGTGTACCAAGATACAACTGTACTTTTGAAAGAAACTGGGCCTAAGAGAACTGGGTTCCTCAATAACGGTCTTTAAAAATCTTGCTTATTGGGATTCCCTATGAGAATGAGACAAACAAAAAAATCTTACTTCTATTTATTAGTTGGTGAAATATCAATGAGAATTAGTCATTCTAGGTTCAAAACGCTGAGCTTCAAGATTAGGGAGTACATATCTGCACAACTTGTGTGTACCCCAGCAAGAATGACAGGTGGGTTTCAAAGGCTGCACAGCACTCACCAGTGGAAGCACTGCTTGAGTGCTCTCACGAAGAGTGCGGTCACGTGCCTAATGTCTCTGTGAAGACAGTACCCAGGCCGATTCCTAATGATAGGCACTGTGTGGAAGGAATCCATGCCATATATTTGCTATTCCTAAACAATAGTGTTTTTCTAATTACTAGGTTTTTCCTTAATTCCAAGATAACTCTTGAAGGGGAGACAGTGAATAAGGAGAATTCTTAACACATGTACCTGAAAAATTCCTTGTAGCCAGCATAGTTGTCAAGATGGCACCCTGTCAGAAAGATGAGTATATGAAATTAATGTTGCTTATGAAAATCTTTGACCTGATAACAAATCTTCTCCTAGTCTTACTTTCAGTCAGGGGATTTTTATTTGTCTGTTTTGTTTTTTTGTTTCCTGAAAGCCAAACTTCCATCATGTTTTTTGTTTCACATAATGCTATCAAATTGCACAGTTCTTTTCCTCTGAAGGGAGGAACCACAGCACACACTGCCACAGAGATCCTAGATCTTAGCTCACTGTAGACTTAATTCCAGTGTGGTATTCCATTTGCTGAAGACCCAGAAGAAGAGTAGTGAGATGACTGAGGTCTGCACATTTAAAAGCCTTTGCTGAAAAGTTGTTTTCTCATATAGAATCTCATTTCTCACTCTGCCAAGTCTACCTCCCCATAAAAATGTAAAATTTCTTACCTTTAGTTTTCTTCTAGCATTAAATTTCTTCAAGCAGTCTACAGTCTCCTGTCTGTGCATCATGGAAGCAACAGTAGAACGTTGCTGGAAGAATAAGAAAAGAAACTTAACTTAGGATATTTAAAACATACTAAGCATTACAGTATCTCAACTTCATCAAAGCTGCATTAATGGTGCCTGAACCCATCTGATGAACTTGTGAGTATTCACTTGCAAAAGTTCCCTAATAATGGATGACTAGTTTTGCCAAGACTATTTGTAATGAAGGTGCAACATTTATCTATAGAAAGTACAGAAATGAATATCAATAATTCCCCAAATCATCTTTATTTCAATATCTCTAATTATATTTCTATTGGACTGTCTTTCTTTTACTTAGCACCATATTTACTGCCCTAACATTCGACACTTAACCCTAGAATTGTACTGAAATCTCTACATTCCCCCCAAATTTCAGTTTTTCTTAGCACATCTAAAGTATATTCAGGCTACTATGGCCATTCTTTCTTGTTAGTATAACTTTATTATAACCTTCTAAACCTTACTGTTTTTCCCTATAGCTGCCTAATGACAAATAATTGAACTTTGTCTAATATTCTCTACTGGGATATAGTTAATCTTAGTGTCATTTTCTTTACATCTGTTCATGAATATTATCAGTAACTGGTAGGGGAAATATTCACTCCTTGTATGATGGTAGGCAATATTTATCAGTCTATGTAAATCAGATTTTGTTACCACAAACAGCAATTATCGGCATTACAAATTTATTTTCTTAAATACCTTGAGTTAAAAATTCATTCATTTTTAGTTTCATCTTTCTCTGCAAAAATTATTTTAATCCATAAAAAAAATTTAAAGAAGAATTTATTTTTAATTTTGTTCCTAAGGTCTTTAGAGAACTGTCACTTACACAGATCCATGGGTGTTTCAGTGCCTCTGAAGCTGTGATACGCTTGGCAGGGTTGATAGTAAGCATTTTATTAATTAGGTCTTTGGCTTCAGGAGTCACTGTGTCCCACTCTGGTGATGGAAACTTGAAAAATACAAATTCATAAGAATTTTAAAAATAGATACACTGAAGTCAAACAGGGAAGAGCCAAGTAAACTAATCATTTCCTTAAGTGGTGAATTTCTTCATAAATTTACTTTTTGTAGAAGTTAAATTGTATCAACAGATAATCTGACATAGATGTAAATATATCCCCCTCTTTTTATGTATATATTTACATACATTAAAGAAAAGTAACTAATAAGGGATGAACATATATTCTGAATTGCATTTTATACCTAGTAAATACATTTTAAAATTTAGAAAAATAAACTTAAGAATCTTCTAGTCCTCTCAAAGCATCCTTATTTTGGTTTGAAAATAAAATTTTATGCAATCTTTCTCATAATTATTTGCAAACATCAATAAAGCTGACAGGTTGTCACATAAGTATTGGTGTCATCATGCCGTTACACCAAGATTCAAAAGGAGGTATTACAAAAAAACAACGAGGTATTACATACTTGCACAACTCATGAGCAGTAACAGTAGAGGTAATAACACAGCTTCCATTACCTGTGCCAAAACCAACCTACTACTTGTGGCTATTTGTAATACAGTACCGAGAAGAAATCTCAGACTACAAGAGCCTTAGCAGGACTTCATTTTAACACCTCAGAAAGGTTAATCTACTTAATTACAAACTTCATCAAAGTAAAGTTCTTAAAAGGAGCCAATATTCATAACTTCTCTTAGTAATCCATTTGCGCACTAATAACTATATAATAAAGCTATTTATTCCATTTAAAATTTTTGTTGTAACATATCCTCATTTTCACGTAATTTATTAGTAGAAATACTATCCTTGATAGGTTAGGAAAAATTTACAACACATTAGTTTCTAAACAACAGACAGGCTATCAGGTCCTTTTCTCAATTCATGACTTTTTATAGACAATCTTGGACAAACGCCACTGTCATTGTGTCATGGACTTCAGTTCACTTTTAGTAGTTATAAAATGGGTACTTTGTGACCCATTGGCAAAATGAAATGAGAAAAATGATAGTGATTCTTTAATACTTTAAAATTTACCAGTTTAACAACTGTCATTTTAATTCCAAAAGTTATTTTGGGCAGCTATAAAAACTTGCTAATGATTAGGAGCTACTAAGAAATATTCAAGGCTGGGGCGCCTGGGTGACACAGCGGTTAAGCGTCTGCCTTCGGCTCAGGGCGTGATCCCGGCGTTATGGGATCGAGCCCCACATCAGGCTCCTCCGCTATGAGCCTGCTTCTTCCTCTCCCACTCCCCCTGCTTGTGTTCCCTCTCTCGCTGGCTGTCTCTATTTCTGTCAAATAAATAAATAAAATATTAAAAAAAAAATATTCAAGGCTGCTCCTTCATGAGGTACAGATCTTCCGATAGCAAATTGGGAGCTGGTTCAGCCTCAATAAAGGTGGATATTTTCCTCATTTTTTAAATTTTAACAAAGTCACTCCACATTCATCAAACAGTGCATCTGCAGAGCTCTCTCTTCCCAGGGAGGGGTGCCGAGTTGTAGTCTGTAAAGATGATGAATGTGCTAGCTGTGGCCACGTAAATCATAATTTGGTCCAATTATTAGTCTGACTAGAATGGAATGCTTCAAAATTAAAAGAATACACATTTTAAATTCTTGTGATATACACATCCATATGTAGAACATTTTAACAGAAATGCCACACTGAGTTCATGAGACGTGATACAATATAATATAGACTTTTTAAAATCCTTTCACTTCCACATTGAGCTTTTAACTTAGGCACAGAAGGTGGACCCAATATTGCCTACTTCTTAGTTACCCCACTTAATAATAAATGGAAAGCATCTTCAGACCTTGAACTCTAATTTCCAGAGGGCTGGCTATGTGAAGTGTACCCAGAGGTGGTGGTAAATCTTATTTACAGACATATTTGTCAAAGGAGAGAAAATTATATCAATAAACACAAAGTGAAGCCATAAAGAGAAAATAGATGAGGCCTTATTTTTTAAATTTAGGACTTAATTCATAGCCATACTTTCAAATATTCTAATTGTAAATTAAATGTATTGGAATTGTGATTTTCAAACACTTTTAAATTATGAAACATATTCTTCAAATGAAAGCTTGCACAGAAGCCCATTACATAAACAGGACAAAAAAGTCAAGCTAACATAATGGAACAATGTTCTATTTGATACATGGATCACTGCAAAGTATTATTGATATATTATTTAAAATTATATGATAAACATTTGGGAATATAATTCAACTAAACAAGCAGTAATCATTTCTAAAGCAAAAATCTTTTAATTTTTCTATGTTTTAAAATGCACTAAGATCTCAAAATTTTTATAAGCAAGGTCCTTCATTAGAGACTTCTAACTGTATTTCTTTCAATCCTAGGAGATAGTGAACTAAAAGGAAATATCAACTGAATACATATGCTGCATTCCTTACTCCTTATCTCCCTTTCCCTAGGAGAGAGAAAAATAAGAGAAATTATTGAAAACTATGGTTAAAATTGTAAAGAAAAAAAATTGGTTCTTGGTCAAAAACGAAAACACAAACACTCAGCTATATGAACATTTATTACATACATCATAAGCTCCAGCCTTGATCTGCTGATAGAGTCTGTGTTGATCTTCATCCCAGAAGGGTGGATATCCCACCAGGAGGATATAGAGAATGACACCTAGACAGAATGAGTATATTAACATAACGTTTAATCATTCAGCAACAATAAGTTAAATCTGGCAGATCCACAATGACACTAAGCCACACCCATTCAAAGAGAGGAAACTGGATATTTGGAAAACTTCACAAAGACATTCTCTGATCTACTCTGAAGCATCTGGTGGAGGGTGAATGCTCCTGTTCTTATGCTCAAGACCTCTGATAATATGTGGCAGTTTGAAACATAAACCAAAGAATTCTGTATGCACTCGGAAAGAATGTGTATTCAGCTGCTTTTGGATGGGATATTACATATTTATCTGTTATGTCCCTCTGGTCTAATAGGTTGTTCAAAGACAGTGTTTCTTTATTAACTTTAGGGCCAAAGAATTCTAAAGAAGCATAGCAGGTCAATACCTAAAGATGAAACTCACCTGTCACTGGGATGACATATTCTTTGGTGTCCCTGATTAAGACTTGTTTTGTGGCCTAACATAAGATTTTTCCCAGGAAAGGCTACATGTGCACTCAAGAAACATGTGTATTCTGTTACCTTTGGATGGAATATTCTGTATACATCTGTTAAGTTCATCTGGTCTAACACATTTAAGGTCAATATTTCCTTATTGATCTTCTGCCTTGATGATCTATCCATTGATGTAAATGGGGTATTAAAACCCCTACTCTTATTGTATTGCTATCTATTTCTCCCTTTAGGTCTGTTAGTATTTGTGTTATATATTTAGTGCTCCATATTGGGTACAAAAATATTTACAAATGTTATATCCTCTTGTTGGATTGACCTCTTTAGCATTTTGTAATGTTCATTTTTGTCTCTTATTACAGGCTTCATTTTAAAGCCTGTTTTGTCTGATCTAAGTATAGCTACTCCAACTTTCTTTAGGTTTCCATTTGCATGAAATATCTTTTCCCATCCCTTTAAGTTTATGTGTCTTTACATCTGAAGTGAGTCTCTTATAGGCAATGTAAATTTATTTTTGTTTTTAATCCATACAGCCACTCTATGTCTTTTGATTGGAGAATTTAGTCCATGTACATTTAAAGCAATTATTGATAGGTATGTACTTTTGTCATGTTGTTAAACATTTTCTGACTGTTTTTGAAGTTCTCTCTGTTCCTTTTTTCTTCTCTTACTCTCTTCTTTTGGGATTTGATGACTTTCTTTAGTGGTATACTTATATTCCTTTCTCTTTCTCTCTTCTGTATTTACCATAGGTTTTTGCCTTGTGGTTATCATGAGGCTTACATATAACAAGTTCTAATTATAACAGTCTACTTTAAGTCGATAACTTATGTTTGATCCTTCTAAAGCTTACATTTTTACTATTCCCCCTCCCATGCTTTGTTTTTGATGTCACATTTTACTTCTGTGTCCTTTAGCTAATTATCACAATCATAGAATTTTTACCACTTTTGTCTTTTAACCTGTATACCAGCTTTATAATTGATTAATCCACTACTTCTACTATGTATTTACCTTTCCAGAGAGATTTATTCTTCCATATGTTTTCTTGTTACCAATTAACAACATTCCTTTTCAGCTTAAAGAAATCCCTTTAACGTTTCTTATAAGGCTGGTTTAGTCTGATGAACTCCTTTACTTTTTGTCATATGGAAAACTCATGATCTCTCCTTCAATTTTAAATGATTTTGCTGGGTAGAATATTCTTAGCTGGAAGTTTTTTTTTTTTTCCTTTCAGCACCTTGAATGTATCGTGCCACTTGCTCTGGCCTGCAAAGTTTCTGCTGATACACTTATTATGGGGGTTCCCTGGTACACAACTAGTTGTTTTTCTCTTATTGCTTTTAACATTTTCTCATCTTTAACTTTTGACACTTTAATTATATGTCTTGATGTGGGTCTCTTTGATTTCATCTTATTTGGAAATCTCTGGGCTTTCTGGATCTGAATATCTCTTTCCTTCCCCACTTCCTTCCTTAACTTCCTTAAGGAAGTTTCTAGCCATTACTTCTTCAAACACGTTTTCTGCCTCTTTCTCTCCTCCTTGTGGGCTCCTTATAATGTGAATGTTGGTCTGCTTGATGTTGTCTCATAAGCCCCTTAAGTTATCTTCATTTCTTTTCTTTTTCTTTTTTTTTTTTTTTTGTTGCTGTGATTAGGTAAGTTCCACCAGCAGCTTGGATTCATGTTAACTGATCCTTCCCTTTACTTCACGTAATCTGTTTTTGAACCTCTCTAGTATGTTTTTCAGTTATTGTATTCCTCAGCTCTGTGGCATCCATTTGGTACTTTCTTTTATTTTCCATCTCTTTGTCAAAGTTCTTAGTGTGTTCATCCATTCTTTTCCCATGTCCAATGAACATCTTTATTAGCATTACTTTGAGCACTTTATTAGGTAAATTACTTATATGCATTTTATTAAGTTTTTTTTGTAAGGTTTTATCTTATTCTTCCATTTGGAACACATTCCTCTTTTTTTTTTCATTTTACTTGACTCTGTGTTGATCTATAGAGTAGATAAAAACAACCGCCTCTCCTTGTGTAGAAGATGAACCCTGTCTTTCAACTCTGCTCCACCTCTGTCATCTCTCAAACCTTTGTTCTTATCCAAAAAACCTACTATATTTTTATTAGCTCTCAGTAGGTGAGGATGTGCCAAGACCTGTCAGTGACTGAAAGGGGAGGTGCTCAGTACCTAGATTCAGGCTATTTGGAAGCCAGATCCTCAGGTAGCAGCTTTTAAAATTATGCAAATATGTACAGTCCTGTGAGACCACAAGCATAAGCCCCACTGACCAAGCAATTTGGTGGCTCCCTGGGTGACAGTCACAAAAATTGGGGCTCAAGATGAATGTATAATCTCTTTTCTGAGAGATACTGGCAAGTCAGAACAAGACAGGAGAGTGCCAAGATGGTGCCTACAACCTACATACCTTGAGAATAGCTCTTAATCTACTAAACGTGTACCAAACTTGAAGCCTGCTCCTCAGGTCAAAGTTCTAGGACAAGCCAAAAGGTCCCCTTCACAAAAAGACTGGAAGGAGGTATGCCTTAATCTGCTGTCTGTGCAGTGTCCTGGGGTGGCAGCCTGCCAAGAATTTTGTCTCCGATTGCCAGTCCTATGGGATCCAGGAATGCAAGTCCCCCTGACCAGCCAGGCAATCAAGGGGCATACGCTGGGGGGCAGATGCAAAAACAGGTCAGCAGATGTAAAAACCAGGACACCAGCTGCGTGAAAAGCTTCCCTCCAGGAGACAATGGCGCTCTGGAGTGTGGCAGAGGAAGAGCATGAAGAGAGTGGTGTTCTCTGAGGTCTCCGGAAAGGATTACAGTCATTCCTGAGATGTGTGTTTAATTAGAAACCTGTCCCTCAGGCAGCAGCCTTGGTTTTTAGCTAATAGGCCCCCTTCACAGAAAGACCACGTTCCTAGGTCTGTTGCCTCTTGCTGTGCAGTGGGGCGGTAGCTATTTAACTATTTCTCCATCAGTTACAGTCCTATGGGACCCACAAGCAGAAGCCCCACTGACCAACAGAGCTGGCAATGTGGTGGCGTCACCTGGCAGCAGGTACTAAAATCAAGGTGCCAGACAATGGTATGAGCTCCTCCCTGGATGATGCTGACAATTACAGTCTCATGAGATGAGTAACACAAGCCCTTCTGGCCTCCAGAGCCAGCCCATCAGGAGGCATCCCCTGGGCAGCAGTGACAAAGATCAGGGCACCAGACACATATAAAATCTTCCTTCCTGGCACTCTGGAGAGCAGTGGACACAGCACTTGCCAGTCTCCACCCAGAGAATACTCCAGTAGGCTCCTAGATATGTGTGTTAAATTAGATGCCTGCCTCACAGGCTGACACTGTAATATAAGCAGGTCAACCTCCTTCACTTTATGTCTGGATGCAATCAGGCTGCCTCTGAGCTGAGCTCTAGGGCAGGTATGTCCAGGCATCCAGACCCGTTAAGAGCTATCTTTCAGATCGTGATAGTCTTATGCATCTGGAATATGAGTCCTATTGGTTTTCAAAATTAGATGTGTTGGGTGCTCATCTCTCAGGTGCAGGTCCTAAAAGTTGAGGTGTTGGATGTGGGGTTTGAACCCTTTACTCCTCAAGGACAAGGCCCGGGTTTTGAGTTTTCTCCTCATTGTGGGTCACTGAACTATGGACAGGGTTTATTGTGAGATTGTGTCCCAGCTTCTCCTACCCACTTCCATGTGGTTTTCTTTTGCCTGATGTATAGTCAACACTCAGGCAGCCTTTATTTTTTTTTGTTTTGTTTTTTTTCAAAGGAAATTGTTCCATATGAAGCCGTAGAGTCAGTGTGTGCACGGGAGGAGGTGAGTGTGGGATCTTCTAACCTTGCCATCTTTAACCAATCCCCTTCTACTTTTGAAAAGTTTATTGGTCTGCATGAGGTCTTTAGTTTCTCTCACTGTTCTGACCTCTATTGCTTTTTTTTTTTTTTCTGCTTTCCCTTAAACCATGGAAACCAAGGACAGATGGGTAAGACAGGTAAAACTTTGCCTGGCATGGCCTAAGTTTCTTTTTTTCTCTTACCAGTGTTGATCTCTTGGGTTTATTTAACTTTTCTTTGTTAGGGAGATCTAGCCTTGCTCTTGTCCATCAGACTTGATACCTTTTGTAATAGACACTGTGGCAGCTAAAATGGCTTTTAAACAATGGTTTAATCACCCTAGACTATGACAGCCTGCTTCTAAAAGTTCCAGTTCAAAAGCAGATTCTTAAATTCATGTGAATCACAACCAGAGTAGAACAATTTTTTAAACATTCTTAAATAAAAACCCAACAAAGCTTTAAAATCAAAACTGGAAATTATTTTACTATAGTGCAGTTAAAAAGAAAAAAAAAGACTATAAAAAAACTTCAATACATTGATAACTTATCTTCACAACATAGAAAATATTTTTCCATCCATCTTTCACTATATTATAAACTTAATGTACATTAATTTAAATTTATTTTTATATCATTTTTACTATCTGATGTAACAGATGCATCTAATGATAATGATGAGTGTCGTGTTTGTGTTCCCAGGACACAGGGAGAAGAAAGGCTATACCTAAGTAGTTTTATCCCTCGGCTATGGTTTAGGGTGTAAAGAAGAAAATCAGCTTTGTAATGGCAATAGTCTATATTAATTTTTAATTAGACATTTTTCTAATAAACATCTGAGGTAGGCTGTTATGAAATTATAAAAAAGACTCCCAACAGAGTCATTTAGCATTCTGAACCTAGGCTGGGTTGCACACGTGGCCTGCCTCTGAGGCTTTGTCCTTGTGCGTTACACCTGCAGTCCTGCTGGCTGATAGCTGATGTGGTAGATCTCTGTGAAGGGGAAGGCTCACTGATGGCTGGTTCCCCAAGAACTGTCAGCCACTATATAGATAAGTGCCCATAATTTAGTTGTTTGATTGAGGGGTTTCTACCAAAAAATCTACTTTTGCTAAAACAATTATAGAAATACAGAAGATTTTAAAACACTCAGGCCTAAAGATTTAAGACAAAAACTACATGGGCACTTTTAAGTGGACTGATGTTTAATTGTCAGTGCCTATTTAAAAAAACATTGTTTTGTAAGCTTACTTTGATTTATCATTAGATTGGAGTCTGAGGCCTTCCTGAATTATATGCTTTTGGAGTTCTATTTTCCAAAAGTATAGAGTAACTATGAGAGTCATGATATAATAATAAGTT
Source organism: Ailuropoda melanoleuca (assembly GCF_002007445.2). NCBI lineage: Eukaryota > Metazoa > Chordata > Mammalia > Carnivora > Ursidae > Ailuropoda > Ailuropoda melanoleuca. The sequence continues at coordinate 18,944,697 of NC_048228.1, read as the reverse complement.
TTATTGTAGGTAACATTTTTTTGAGCAGCTACATGTGCTTTAGTGCATTATCCCATTTACTCCATGCACAATGCTATGGGGTAGATAACGTTATTGTCCCATCTCACAGATGAGGAAGTAGAGTTTGAGAGCTTACATGACTTAACTGTTTCAGCCGCAAGCACACTCGACAAAGTCATGTCTTAAAGGTTCCTTGCAGCTACTTTTTCTTCATCTATGAACTTTAACAGGAATGGTAATTTTAAATTTTAAATTATTTGAGTTGTCTAATTGAAGGGCTTGACTCTCACTGGTAAAGTTTCAATTTAGTCCTGAGTAAATGTTCCCTGCAGCCACTTTTTCCTTTAGCTAGGTACTTTACCTTGATTCTTTTAAAGTTTTTATTGTCTGAGAGTCTTTGTCCCATTAGTAAGGGGGCAATATACATTTTTCTTGTAATCTTAATTTATAACTCTAATATTTAAACTTTTAGCCCTAGGTCAGAGAAAAAAAATGAAAAAAAATAGTTTTTTTTTTCTTTCCGTACAACTGAGGCAGTAAAAATTTTAAAAGCCAATCAAAATCTTCACTTTTATTTACTCATTTTTTTTGCAAGAACATTTCAGGGATGATGACATAACCTCCAAAGGTTGGATGCTTTTCATATTGTTAGTGACCTTTGATGATCTCTACCTAGATATTTCATTAGGGGTTCCAAAATAATGATATTGTAATTCTACTATACCCTCTCTAGTCTAAGAACAAGTTACTTCATCAACTATTTGGTTATCCTGTCTTACAGTTCATACAGGAAAAGTAGAATAACAGGTATTTTTTTCCCTTTTACTAATCAGTTTTCGAAATAATACATTGGTTCCCCATTAACTAATCCCCTAATCCAAAGGTTAAGATTGCTATTGTATTTTGATTATCATCATGAATGCATGGATTTCAACTCATTTGATGTGTTTTAATCCATTAATATTATTTTTCTCATTTTTACTCTAATTGTCTCATCTTTAACCAGAAGAAGCCCCTTCAAGTTGGCTCCTGAGTCTTGTTACTATCTAGGTAGAGATCAAAGGCCACTAACATCATGAGAAACACCCAACCTTTGAAGGTTATATCATCAATCCTGAAATGTTCTTGCCGAAAAAAAAGTCTGTGACCTTTAACAGTTTTCTTTCTTTCTGCTATAACAAGATGCACCTGTATCATCTTGTGCTTTTTCCTGATCCCTACTTGCAATAAGCCACTTCTACGAGGAATCCTGGTTTCTTATAGTGGTAGATATGATATAGAGACCAATATCAGGTACTCCATAGGGGTGCTCTGGGGGAACTGCAGTTTTCTTCAACAAACAGAGAAATGGGAAGGGAAGGGAAGAAAGGGAGAGAGAGAGAGAGGAGCAAGAACTACAAATTAAAAGAGACCTAAAAGACCAAACTAATAACAAATTATGTGATAAGAGGGCAAATCCCCCTCCCCAAAATACTAGATACTTGATGGTTTTAAGTAGTTATTATTAAATTAAATTTTGAAGTATTGCTATTATTGCCATTCTTTTAAAAGAACTCTTTTCTTTTAGAGATACACATTACAGCATGTATAGATGTATTGATACTATGTTTGGATTTGACTAAAATAATCTTGGGGATTAGGAATGAATAGGGTGGTATAGAAGAAATAAGATTAGCCATCAATTCATTATATTATTCCGTCTATTTTTGTATACAACTTCAAAATTTCCAAAACAAAAAGTTAAAAAAACTATTTTGACATAGTCAGCTTCATACAACATTTTAAAATGGAAGTTAAAACTAGTTTTAACTGCTATATGCACATATTTGTGCTTGGGTGATGCTAGAGATATTTGATTAGTAAGAGTTGAGAAGCACTGATCACTGATTAGGTAGAAAGATTACATTATCAAGAACATTCAAAAATGATTTTAATAAAAGCTAGAGTTAGAAACATGATTAAACCTATAATCACATTAGTGATTAAAACATTCTAACGACTGCTCTGATGAGAAAGAAAGAAGCAATGTTGAAAAACTCTGAGAAGTCCGTGGGAAGTTAATGGAACAATCTAACAAGACTTAATACTCTCAGTCAATAAGGGGCATAATATGAGTGGAGTTTGGAAATGCATAATTAACTATATGAGGAATCCGTATGGCTCTCTTTTATACTGTAATACCTTATGCAAAGAAAATCATACAATTCAAATAGGAAAAGTGTTTAAATAACTCTGACCTACAAGGCCAATGGTGGGTAGAACAAAGATCTGAAGATCAAGGTCAGTAAGATAGGAAGTTATTTTCCAGATGATGGAAACTATGCCATATAGTAGGGATGGCAAACTGACAGTTCTTCCAGCATCAGGCAGAAATGAATGCCTGAGCCTTCACTGTGAATGGGGGGTGGGAGCGGTGGTAACCAGGGGAGAGCATGTGTCTATCACCTGACAGGTACAGTTGCTATTTAAGGACAAAAGCACCTTGTTATTAGTTCTTTTGATTACTTTAGAGAAGCCAGAAACCGATAGTTTTACAAAAAATCCCAATAATAAATTATAAAGATAAATAATAAATGTCAACACCTCCCAAAGCGAAAGGCCAAGTGTGGCCAAGACTCTGTAAACCACCTGTTTGCAACCTCTGCTATACTGTGTAAGAATCCTAAAATTTGCTGCCCTAAAGAAATTTGCAACTAGCTAGGGTAATGCTGTTCAACACTGCTGTGCATGAGGATAACCTACCAAACTTGACCAAACACAAATTCCTGAGCTTCCCCACAGAGAATCTTACTTGGTGATCCTCTGGTGCATCCCAGAAAGCGGAATTTTGATTAGCACTTAGGTCACTTTGAAGCATGGGTCCATGGTCCACAATTTGTAAATAATCAAGTTAGGGAAACCATAAATACTGTATCTTGAGAAATCTACGACAATATGTAAGTTCAGAGTAAGACAATATTGGTAGAGGCTATAATTGTGAGTAAAGCTCCATGGGTAGGAGACTAATGAGCATGTGGGTCATAAAGGATGAAGGCACAGAGCCCTGTGATTGTGAGGCATACCTGTGACGGCCAAGTGTAAGGTAATCACAGAACTGGTAATCACAAGCAACAAATGCTGACTAGTGTAAGGTAATCATAGCAACAAATCGTCCAATAGGCTTGAGATTTCCAAACTGTTAATACTTTCTTAAAAAGTACTTGATGCTGACTTACGCCAGCTGACATATATTTTAAAAATACCACAATCTCTAAGGAGAAAGGGAACTGTTAGCAAATATATGCTCTAAGATCAAGTAATCCCACCAATGCTAAATCTATAGTGGCCCTGCAAGAAAAGACGAAATACATTGCATAAAATTCCAAAGGTTCATCAAAAGTCACGATCATGCTATGACAGTCACTAATTTATTATCACTCATAATTGTTCTGAGTGATATCTCATTCAGATAGAGACATAGTTAAGGCAAGGGTGTGTGCACGTGTATGTGTTGGCTATATTTATATGGGCTTACAGTTATTATTTTTTGAACTGAGATGTAGAGGCAAGTTTTGTTAAAATCCAGTGATTCGGTGACATCTATAAACAACATTTGATCATTCCATTGGGGAATTATGGAAACAGCTATAATATGCAAGAAAGCCATCAAAATCAATTTACTGTTGTTAATGGTACAACACACGGGTATGTTCTTGCTTCATTAAAGTCTATTATTTGCTTTCCAGTAATGGACTAGTTGCTTTCGAAGACTGAGTATAGGTCAGATTACATTCTGTGTGAGGTCTCAAAAGCAAGGTAATGGTGGTAAGTATTTGAAATTTCTGGGGTGCCTGAGTGGCTCACTGGATTAAGTGGCTGCCTTCAGCTCAGGTCATGATCTCAGGGTCCTGGGATCAAGTCCCACATCAGGTTCCCTGCTCAGGGGGGAGTTTGCTCTCTCCACACACACTCTCGCTCTCTGTCTCAAATAAATAAGTAAAATCTTAAAAAAAAAAAAAAAAGTTGAAATTTCTTAGGTACTGGTATTTGCGTATTTCTAATAAAAATAATGTACAGACTTCTTTTAGCCATTATACACCAATAGTGTGCTTCACTCTGCTATATGTCAACTGCTAAAATGAAAACCTGCTGTAGTGAGTGCTCACGGCTTAATTCACAGAAGATTAGCTGCCGTTCTGCTAAATGTCTTATTCTGCATTCCTTTTGTTATCTGGGCAGTGTCATTTCCTACCACACTACCCAGCATCTAGCCTTGAAAAGAAGTACTCAGTAGGCAAGAGCTAGTGCTGATGGATGCCCAGAAAAGAGTTTCTCTCAAGATATGCCATAACTTAAAAGCAACTGAATAATGTGTACATTAAGCCAGTGGTTCTAACAATGGGGATGAGAAAGAGTGGATTATCTTAGAAATAAACAAATTTAATGTTACTTTCATGTTAACTGAGTGAAGTGAAAATATAATAAAATGGTAAAACAATATTCCAAACCCACTGCCGTGATCCAGGATTGTAACAAAAGGCAGAGGAGTCTATTATGATGTTCATGGAAGGGGGATCATTTCCCCCAATATGTGATATTGGCATATCTAAGACATTTCCATAGTTACCTATGTGATCCCAAATGCATTTCAAGGCACACAATTTTTAAAAAGTCACAATCTCTAAGGAAAATGAGAACTGTTAAGAAATATATACTCTAAATGGAGCATAGCTTGTCACAAAGGGCTTTGGCTGTTTGTAGAAAACTGTGGGAAGAAAGCAAAGGTTAGGGCAGACCTGAGCAAAGTGAGGGGCAACCAGGTGGTTGTCAGTTCATGCATCCGACTCTTGGTTTTGGTTCAGGTCATGATCTCAGGGTTGTGAGACTGAGCCCCACAGGCTCAGTGTGGAGTCTGCTTGAGATTCTCCCTCTCCCCCTGCTCTCTCTCTCTCTCTGAACTAAATAAATAAAATCTGAAGAAGAAGAAAGGAAGGAGGAAGAAAGAGGAGGGGGAGGAGGAAGGAGAAGGATGGAGGAGGGGGGAGGAGGAAGGAGAAGGATGGAGGAGGAGGGACAGGAAGAAGAAGAAGGAGAACAACAACAACAACAACAACAACAACAACAACAACTAGATCTGAGCAAAGTGAAAGGTGCCTCTGCCCATGGCAAAACTGAGGTTGAAATCTGTGAGATGCCCTATGGTCTAAGTTTCTAGAGTCATTAGGAGACCTGCATGCGTGTGCATATACGTCTGCTGGTATACATGTACTATCTAGCTACTACTCACTTACAGTTCTTAAGAAAGTTACGCAGCTTAGACAATAAGGAGGGACACACTCTTTGCCTATCTTTTTTCCCTCTTCCAGCCAAGAGAGTTAGAGCTTCTACCCTGTAAGTTACCTCACATTTTATAGATGTGAAATCCTATTGTTACAGAATATAACATTATTTTAAAATGTTAGCTATACAAATAATGCACTCAAACAAAAAACCCAGAAGTCAGTATACTCTAATTTACCAAAGTAATATTAAAATCGAGCATAGTGTGTTTAGTGAGTCTAAGACAGTGAGTCTAAACTCTGATGATACGTCATAGTTATTAAAAATGCAGCTGCCTGTACTCAACTCAGACCCAGTAAACTAGAGGGCTCATGTAGGGGCTGGACATCTAGCTATCTATATACACATACGTATGTATGCTTCATCCCTGATTCTGCTCCACAGAAGAAATCCTAAAACAAAATACCAGTTTTTAGGGTTTCTTTTAAATAATCTGATATTCTTCAGCACCAATAAAATAACTCACATATTTCCCTTACTACAGATCAGCTCTCATCACAGATCTGCCTTTGCTGATGAATTTAAAATGATATATTATAAAAAAATGTTTTTAATGCATCTAAATAAATGATTTATTTAGAGTATTTGAATGAATGAAATACAATTCAGGAGCTGTGAAACTGGTCCACAATAACATCTTCGTCAGAATCAAAGGTATGCAAGAGAAGAATTTAAAGGAGAACAAAGAAAGCAAAGAGAGATTCAGGTAACCAGATGAAGTTCTAATATTCAACTGATGATCAAAAAACAATGCTGGGTCATCTAATAAAATGTGTCAGGTATCTCTCACATGGTTACATATCAGTTATCTAGAAACTTCATTTATAAAGAAATACTTTCTAACTTTCCATTTCATACAAGGAAGCAGAGATACCAGGACTACTTAAAATTTGTGCCAGTCACAGCGAGAGCGCTGAAGAGCTGGGTGAGGGCTCTCAACCTCTGCACGTACTGCCTCCTGCCTGTGAAGCTGGTGGGAGGGAGGAGGACAAAGAGGAAAAGAAGAAGGGATGAATAAAAAGGGAGGTGGGAGGAGGCCAGAGGTGGCCTTCTGAGGAAGGCAGCAAAGAAAGCCTCTTGAGTGCCTTCCCTCAGCTACTAACCGGTCTCTTCCACACTAACCCGCTGGTGTTCAGGGTCTGAGTGCAGCACTCCAGCTAGACTCCCCTCAACTGTATCCTCCATAAAACCCAACTGTGTCCGCCTGCCTCTCAGCACACTCTTTGCTGCTTTCTAAATTCATCAGCGAAGACAGATCTGTGATGAGAGCTGATCTGTAGCAAGGGAAATATGTGAGTTGTTTGCCATTAGCATTTAGATTTGAACAAGGACATTCTGTGACAATGCCCTAACCCAAAGGCATAGAATTCAGTTCATGCTTAGAAGATCTTCTCAGGTAGGCAGGAGGAAGACAGTGCTTGGGGTCTGCATTTTAAATTTCTTTAGAAACTGTAAAATATCTTCATTTGACCCCCATACAATCCTATAAAGGTACTATTTTCCTGTTTTACAGGAAAGCAGTTTTGGGAGGAGCACTGTATCTGGAGTCACAACACCTGCATTCAAATCTTTGCTTTGCACCTACGAACCCGATCTCTAGTATCTCTGAGTTGGCTTCTTCACTTCCACATTGTAAGTCTGTGAGCCTGCACAGGATACTCATTTGATTGGAGCTGGTTGCTAAAGGCCTAAATCAGAGTTCAGTCCATAGGACAGACCAGTTTCATTCTTTTCCAAGATCCATTTTTTCTCTCTTAATTCCTGCCAAACATTGTGCAAACATGGCATTTGTGGGAAGGGCTGCTTGAATGAGGTGGGAGGACAGCAGCATAAATGCACGGCCGCCACTGGGGATGCTCTGTGTCCCTGGTCTCAACGTGCCTCCTGACACTGGAAGCACTAACATTGCCTGGAAACTTGCGAAAAACACAGATGCTCTTACCCTAGACCTACTGAGTCAGAAGTAGTAATCTGTGCTTTAACCAGCCCTCCACATGACCTGTTGTCGGCTGAAGTTTGAGAACCACTACTCTAAGTTGATCACAAGAGAACAGTAACTTCAAATTGGAAAAATACTATTTTTAATTATATTGGTGTACTGCAAACTTTACATGGAAATATGATTCCTTACCGCATGCCCACATATCCACCGGCTTTCCATAAGGATCTTTACGTAAAACTTCTGGAGAAAGATATCCAGGTGTGCCAGCAAAACCTAGGGAAAATGGAAGTTAATGAGTCAGAGTTGACTTGACAAAACCAACGTGAAACGGGAAACTAAGGAAAAAACATTTTTGGGACTTTTTAATCTGAAGATTTTTTGTCAAAATAAAAGAAGAACTAAAATAACATACACTAGTTTCTCTCCACAGCAGGACCAACACTAATCTGCTTTGTAGCTTATTAGGAAAAAATGCATTTTTCCCCCAGATATGAAGGCTGTTCTATTGTGTTACATAGTCAGCATGCATACTTAAGTCTATTTGGTTATCAGTTCTTATTCTCACTTACTTATGCAGGATTTGAAATTAAACCTGTGAAGGGGATCAGAACACACCACCCCAAAATATGCCACTGTGGCATACTGATTATTTTTAGCTGAAGGCAACTGAGAATCAGTAGATGTATGACAGGCTCTTTAATCTTCTCCTTTCTAAAAGTAGGGCATAAATTTCTTGTGAAAAAGGTGCCCTCCCTGTACCAGGAAGAGGAAAACATTCCTGGCATGGGAGCTGGTGCCAAGATGGATCTATACAAACCAACCTCACTAAAATAACCCTGATCTTCCATCAGTTTTCCTATATGTTTCCTCATTATTTCCCCACAATTTAATGCCCCAAGCTGAAACCCCTTTTTCCTTTGTCTTGTCAAATCTCCACAATTTATCACTCTTTGTTAAAATGGGATAGAAGTCCCTTGGTCTGGCCTTTCTTTAGGTCTTCTCTTATTTTCTAGAAAGGCCTCTGTGTGTATGTCAAAGTTAAAATAGTAACATCAAAAAAATTGTTTGCTCTTCTCCTGTTCATCGGTCTTTTGTCAGTTGACTCAGAGGCCCCAGCCACAAACCTAAGAGGGGAGAGAAAAAGTCTTTCTTCCCCTATACCTGAAAAAAAATAGGGAGAAATTTGAAGATAGGATTAGAACCTTGCAAGATATGATAGTTATCATGATACCAACATCATTTTATTATGAGAAGCATTCATCTATAAAACAAAAGGACAGAAACATAGATCTTATGTAAACATTTTTGAAAGTAAGGTAGGCTGTGGGGTGGGAATGGGGCTGAGAGCGATTGAAGAATTCACCAGAAGAAACAAGCCCTAAATATATCAAAGAGATCGCTGTGTACTAATAAATACTCAATGTGTACTTATAACTGTCAACTAAAGAGAAGGCTCAGGAACATTTGGATGAATCACTATTGAACAAGTATCAACTAGAATTTTAAGAGAGATGTGGTAAGAGAAACTAGATGGCAAAATAAAGCTTCGTTATTGTATAAACCAGTATAAACTCCAAGAAGGTATGCTTAAATAACAATCAATTTAGAGCTAGAACCTAGAGTGACATTTTTCTTATTTCTGAAAATAATAGCTTTCAAATAAAAATAGCTACTTTTAAAAAGACTCAAAATAACTATTTGGAAGTTTTATTTAAAGGCACACATGAAAACTGGAAACATTTCTTTTTAAAACGATATGTATCAGGAATTCCTCTGGCCGCAAATCAATGAAGAAGCTCATTAAATATTTACTGGAATTCCAAGTGCCCAAGAAAGGAGCTTTTTCTTCCCATTTTCAAACTTATTAAGTACAGCAATGTGCAAAAAGGTATAAAAACAAGTATGTATGTATATATGTGTGTATGTATGTGTGTGTATATATGTGTATGTATGCGTGTGTGTGTGTGTGTGTGTGTGTGTGTGTATATTAGCACAGTTATTCCTCTGAACAAAATTACCTTGGAAAGTGAGGCGAAGGATTGTGGATTTTAACTCCTCTGCCCCTTTATCACTTTTCCTTTCCTTTGTTGTAGAGGAAGATGGAGTGGACACTGAGAAGGGACTCCAAGAAAAGATGCCTGTATTGTAGTTTAAGCTTCGCATGGACCATAGTGCATCTACCTCTATTCTCAAACTTTACTTAAAAGAAGCATTTACTTGACAGTTGTGAGGTGAAAGAATTCCTGAGTAATAATGGTTGGTTCCATTACCTAAAGTTTGAGGATTACATCAAGGAGTGATGTGAAGTCAGCTAATTCCAAGGTAGGGATGGGCATAAGAGTTCTAAAGAGCTACTGGGATGCCACACCTGCTCTCATTCCAATGGCCCCTTTCCAACTCCTCCCAAGTTCACACACAGACAAAGGAACCCTATGGAAACCAATGCCAAACTCCAGATTAAAGACCACGGTCCTAGCCTATACTTTAAGACCCTTTATCTCCCAGTTCCCCTTCACTCATCCAACATGATTTCTTTCTACTCCTGAACATTTGACCTGATTAATCTTTTTAAGGTCTCTTAGCAAGAACATAACTGTTATAGTATCATACTGAAGAAGAAATGGGGATTTTATTCCCAATCTGTCATTCTTTCTCTGGAATCAGATCACTTTTAGAAATAAATGATCACAATTTGAAATTTGTGTACTTTCATTTGGCTGCTATTGCTTTCACTAACTTGATATTTGTTTTTTCACTCATTGATTTGCTCAACTACTTTCACTGAGCAGGCATTGTGAACGGTGGCATTGTGTTTCATGCCAAGATGATTTTGAAAACTTATTCAAAATCTTTCGTAGCCCAGGCATATTCCTATGGACTCATAACAGCCTTGCAAAGAAGTGTTTATCATCACTGCTTACAAAGAGGACATGGACCTCACAGGGTTAAAGTGACTTGCCCAATATCACACAACTATTAGACCCAGGATATAAGCTTGGGTATTCTAATTCCAAAAGAGAATTTTTTCTGCTACACGCAATCCTGCCCTCAAGCACAGAAGATAAAGCACCATGTTCGAAATAAGGGAGATTGAAGGCGCTCAATTATATCACTCTTTTATGCACCGAGCCAAGCTGCCGATGTTAATTTGCAGCCTTGGGTCTGATAATAAGGCTTGTCTTGTTCCTGCTATCCTATCAGCACCTTCTACCTAGTTCTGGCAATTACATCCCTAACCTAAGCCCCTATTTTGGTGTCCTGCTTCATACCCCGAGTCTTGTGAAGCAGATGGGACTAGATGGGACTAGAGTCCAACCTCTGGGGCTTTGATTTCCTCTAAACAGACTTCCTTAGAGTTCAGAGTCACTGTCTGTTCTGCATGTTATCAGGAATCTGCTTGCTCTTGCATATTCCTTAGTTCAAGCTGTCATCATGCATAATTTGAACTACTGTATTAGCCTAACGTGTCCCCTGCCTTCGAAGTATTCTTAAGCCGCCCTCTGCATTGTTACCCACAACATCATTATGTAACATAAACCCAATTATATCCTTCCCTACTTAAAATTTTTCACAGGATTCTTGAAACTTCTAGGATAAAAGCCAAATCCTTCAAAAGCACATAAAATCCTTTCCCACCTAATTAACTACCACTCACCCCAGTATACTTTATACTTTAGCTATATCAAACTTCTTGCTATTCCGTAAATAGAAACGACAGTTTCCATGCCTCTGAGATTTTGCATGTGCTGATCCCCTCTGTCTAGCATTCATCTCCTTGCATGTTAGTGAACAAATTCTCATTCACCCATTAGGAAAGCGGAAGCACTACCCCAATCCCCAGAGGCAGAATTTCATACTTCTCTTGTGCTCCAGAGCACCTTCATGCATGACTCTGTTAAGATGCTCCCACACTACATGGTAAACAGTTACTGATACAGAAGTGTCAGTACCTTGAGGCACAGGACCTCCTGCTTAATTGAAGCATCTCCATTAATTATTCTGTCCATCTCTGTGATAGCCCTCCTACTTTCTGTTGGACCTCAACTCCAAGTTATCATATATTCTTTATCTGTGTCAACTGTGCCCTTACCCAGGATGCAAAGATGCCTCTGAATCTCCAATTTACAGTACTTATTCTAGGTCCTACCTTCTTTCACTTTGTTCCTTTAAGAGGAACAAGCTTATTCATATGTCAAAATACGAAAAACCAAATGCCAAGTTTGGAGACACTAAATTCATTTGGTGGGTGAGGAGACAATGTGAATGGTGGTATTACGCTTAGGAGGAATCATGGACAAGGCTAACAGTCAGGTACTCCTGAAACAGAGCAGGAAGCAGAAAGTGAGGTCCTAAATTAAGCTGACTGTAGAGGAGAAGGCTGCCACACCACCACTCCCATCTACTAGTTGGGACAGACCAGAGACAAGGGCGAACCCTGGAGGCTCTGTGCACACCTTAGATTTAGGAAAACACAGAAACTCTTTACATATAAAATGAAAGAATTAAGCACTTTTTGAGTGCTCTTTCTGTTTGCTGATGTTGTTCAGAGGAAAAGCAATTAGAAGCGAAGGGCATTTTAAAAATGATCTAACCTCAATACATTGAAAGTCAGAAAAGAAGTAAGAGGTTTGGGGAGAGGTTATATTTTGGGAGATTACATGAAAAAAAAAAATGGGCCAGTACTGGGAAATGGCAAAAACAGAGGCATAAAAAAAGAAACAGTGAATAAAAGAGTGCAACAGGATAAATACTGAAATAATACACAAGCCCGGTTAGAAATGCTCTAATTTAAACTTAGAGTTAATTTCTTTCTTAATTGTAAAGTAACAGACATTTCGTCAAAAAGAAATTTCAAAATTCTCAGAATTTTAGAGCAGAACTGGCAGTGTGAAGAAGTAGAAAATAATTAAGATGAACACACACACATTTATCTATAATATTTTTAAACTTTAATTTGTTAAATACAAACTATGTGGAAATATTCTGTATTTCCTGAGTCCCTGCTATTTACACAGCAGTTTTTGGCATCAAGTAAGGTTCTACGTGAACAGTCAATTTTCTCTCAAATAAAAAGTCCTTTTAACAATAGGGATTTAACAATCCCTATTAATTCTTAGTACAGGATCCATTTTCTCACTCATCTTTTAGGAAAAAGTCAACATGTTACTGCTCTCCTATTAATATTTTCTCTTATTTCTAGATTATATACCTTTTAATGTCAGTAAAATTAAATGCTTATAAAGATCAAATGTCTTCAGTTTCATCTGGCTATTGTTAAAAGGAACGTTTCTGCTTTATTTTGGCTGGGAAGTGGGTTATGATGAGCCAGAAGAGAACACGCAGCAGGAAGTAGAGAGAGGCCCTACTCACCAAACCACGCCTGCTGGTCTCCTTGAACTTCTATGGCTAAGCCAAAGTCTGCCAGTTTCACAGCTGCTCCCTTGGATTTGCTAGCTAAAAGCAAATTCTCAGGCTTTATTTAGAAAGAAAAAAAAGAGACTGAAGTGAGAACCTATTTTAAGTGACTATTCAAAACTAACAACATTCTGTAAGATTAGGGGGGAAAAAAAGTCATGCACTGTCCTCTCTCCCGGAGACTGTCATTCCTAAATCCCAGGGAAAATATGGTTAGAAAAGTGATTAAAAATTATCATGTGTGCAGGCTTCAGACAGATGCATAAATGTACTAGAGAGATATTGGGCAGAAGAGAGAATACACTTGGGGAGAGATCAAATGAACGGAAGCACCTGTCTTGACCTGCTCACATGCTTCCAAGGGCTGCTGAGGTCCAGACTTGGCCCTGGACATTGACTTAGAAGCCCAATAGAGCACAGACATTTTCAGCAGAAGGAAACTTGGCAAAATGATAACAAGAGTTGGACCAATCTACAGACATTTGGCAAATGAAACTGTGCAAATTAAATCCTAGTTGACTTCAAGAGTTTGGACCCAAATGTAGTCATTTCAATTCCTCAATGTTTCCAAACAATTTCTGTACAAATTTTGGAGTCTTATTCTGAATTACGTATTAAATTGCTGTCTTTAAGAATCTGTTTATTCTTAAAGGCAGAAAGAGTACACTATTTGCCAAATGTTATAGTTAGCTTTTTTTCCCTTATAAGCCAGCTTTTTAAAACATAATTTATATGACTACCAAGTGTGATTCAAAGCATTCCTTATATATTTGTTCTCACATCTTGGAATACTATAAGAAATATACATTTTCATTTTCTTGGATATCTATCATTATTCAAGGACTGATAACTCGGTCTTGGAATAAGGCTGTGTTTATACCACTGTTTCCCAACCAGGGCATCGAGACACACTGGAACTTTGAAAACAGGCATGAGGGCAAAGTTTTAAATTTCCGGGACCACCTTTGTGGATTTTAGGAAATGAAGGGAGAAGATGGTCAGGTAAAGGAGGCTGATTAATACGTACAGTGAAGTCTACCATCCCCAGGTAACTGGATGAACATACAGCTGCATTGGTACGTATACATTTGGGAGAGTAGTTCAACATCGTCTTACCTTGGGCTAAAACCCAGCAAATTAGAGGTGTGCCTCGGACTGAAAGAAGTTGGGAAACAAGGGAGTGTACAAGTGCCAAAACAATTGTCTGGAAATCTAAATATCCAAGTCATTCAAATTGGTTCTGTTTATGTGTTGGTAAACTAATTCAATATTTTTTTTTCATGAAATGGCTACTTTTTTCTTACTGAATTAAGCAATTCTGTTGGTTGTTTTGACCTTGTATAAACACAGCCTAAACCAATATTAAATTTATTAATTAAGCCAGCCATGCAAATTAGCAAAGACTCATAACCAGAACTTGAAAAAATTAGGTTAAATCTATAAGAAATAAGAGAGTCAAGTAAGTTTTAATCAAGTACCAGACTTCTTCAGGCTATTGCTGTTCACTGCCATCAGATTCATCACTACTATGACAATAGGTAACTGTAAGGAAAACTTTGTAATTCTTAGGGCTGCTAGGGCTTTTTAAATTACCTCAACACTAAATACATGATCATTTAATTTGGACACTAGGATGAAGATGTCTCAAGAATATGAAAGATCTCCATGCTGAAATAACCTTTAGTAAAAACCTAACATCCAATATTACTTGGAACTCCGGCTGTCTATTAATGGAGTACAGTACCTAACCATATTATATTATTAGTATTTGACATTTTATTTTCACAACTAAAATTTATGGCCTACTACATTCATGCATTTTCTAATTTAATCACAAAGTGATTTCCAGCTATTAATTTATTAAATAAATGACTTGGAAAAACCACATCAAACTGTAAGCAATAGTTTAATTCTTTGCAACCTTCACATTCAAAAGCACAGAGATGTCAGAGATCTCTGCTAATACACATCTGTCCTAATTTGTCAACCACAGACTCATTCAAGGGAAGAGTTCCAATTACTTTAGAAATCACAATCATTTTAGGTCTCTCAATCAAGTGGTACTGAAGTTTGTTGAGCAAATGCCAGTGCCATCAGTAAATAAACTTTTAAAATATTTAATGTGCTTTTATTCTTATCACTAGATCAAAAAAGGTTCTGGGCAGTGCTGTGTGCATTATGCCCTTTAATACCAAGTATCTGCCAATTCAGAAGAAATGGAACACCTTAGAGTTTTATCATACATGGCCTCTGAATGACTGGGGCAAATACTCATATCTAGAGATGACCTAGAAGACCTCTCTATAGGGCCTTGTGAGTCATCCAGGGAAATAATCCGTCTGGATCAGTGTTTTATCTTATACCCATGAAGACTGTTCAGCTGCAGTTATGTACAGGAAAAGGCAGGGCTCTTTCAGGGTTATTGTGTAGATTTAAAAAATTAATAGAACTAAAATGGCTTCGTGTTTGTATATATCTTTTAAGCAAACTTAAAATATAGATTTATAGAATGCAAATTGAAAAATTAGGATGCTTGCTGACTTTACTAAAGGATTATTTTCTTTATAAGATATTTCATCACAAGATTGTTTCTAATGGCCAGCTTCAATGAAACATTAGAAATAACACACAAATTTGATTTATATGCAACTTTTTGGAATATATACAAAATTTGAATAATCCTGTTATCATGTTCTACCATTTATGTAGCATCCAACTTAAATATGTATTGTACTACAAAAGTTCATTGGTAAGTAGGTTAATTCCAATTCTGAACATCTACAGAAAAGAAGATAATTTGTGATTGTATTTCACAAAAGCTGAAATGGTAGAATCTTTCAGCTAATTAGTGGCTGCTTCCTTAAAAGGATCACCATGATTATCTGCTACTATTCAACTATTTCGATTTTCTAAAGCAATTGAGAAAGGTGAAATCAGAAACACAGGTCTTCCAGTGTATAGCTGACCAGGAGAGAAATGGGCAATATGATGATCTAGAAAAAAGATGAAGAGCTAGGTTTACGTACTGAGACTGACTGTTATTAACTGTGTGAACATGGGTAACTCATAGACTTGGAGCTAATTACTTCTTTCATCTCTCAAATGAACATTATAAACATATTTCTCATAACGGTATTCATGAGATTATAAAATCTCACTGGCTTTTTCACAAGAGCTCTGTCCTCTGTAAGGAATGATACACACATTTGTGATTAGCTATTACACTCCAGTGCAGCTGGCCACGGCAATGTGCAGGACACTGAATATTTGCAATGAATGTTCATAACTTGGGGGATGTCTATATTCCTAAATTTAATGAAATCTGTTATGCTAATCTTTATATATTGAGATTATCTCTAAATTCCTATAATGCAATCACTTTTTAGGTTGGTTTTTAAATAGATTCTACCGACGTTCTCACACACAGGTTCCTTCCCCACCCAATTGCTTCCTAATGATGCAGGATTTTCCATGACATCTGGTCTTAGTGTCAACAACCATTTATAGCATATCAGCTGCAATGAGCAGCAACTGTTGGCAAGTTTTGTTCTGTGCTTCCATACGGATGCAATGGCAATGTCTTTCATTGTGATTTGAGATTTTCTTGAATCTGTTCAAGTACCTCAAAGTACCGAGCCAGGATGCTGGAATCACTTTTACGACTGGGACTGACTTGGGAGATAAAATAACTGAAACCCCTCAGTCTCTAAATGAGGTAGGGAGATCCAAAAAAGATGGAGGATTTGAAGCCAGGTTTCCTGATTTTTTCTTTTAAAGATGTGATACTGAGGAAACTCCTTTGATGGTATAAAAGTGGGTCATTTGCAGAAGATAGTCCATGCAATAGACTGTTGCAAAAAAATCTGAAGTACTCAAAAATATTTACTACCCATATCCAAATAAAACAAGAGGGAAACCTTATGAAATATGAGCCATAGTTTCAATCTCATTTCTCAAAAATCTCACAAATACATCATGAGAATTTCTAAATTAGTGTGATCTTTATTAAGGAACTGAGAGGGCAAAGGTGACAATCATCCTCAACATCAGTCACAGCACAGATTTATCTGTGCACGTATGTGGGTGTCCAGCCAACAAAACTCAAACATTAGGAATTTTTATGTGTAGTGAAATCAGGTGTGTTTTATTTTTATAGCTTTGTTGTTTATGAAAATCATAAAGCAGCCAGTTATTAGTTTTAGCACTCTATATTATTTCTTACATTTCTTTAGATAATAGTTTTTAAGAATGGAAATTGACTTTTTAGATTTCCTTCTTCTACTGGAGAGTATGTTATTCCAACATGAAGTTAAGCATTCTGTGCTTTGGTGTGTTTTCAGTCACTTTTCCTTTCCCAAAGAAGGTGTGAACAAAGCTCCTAAACTGAGTGAACTGAAAAGCTTGAATATCAAGCTCACTCATGCACATGGCAGAAGTTCTTTTGTGCACATGGTACAAGTGACTTTTGCTTTTATTTTTATATGGAATGGATGCTTGAATTTATGTACTTAGCACAGGGAGTTCTCAGCGGACGCATTGTGCTGTAAGTCTGTGATTAGGAAGTACTATTCCTATCACCATGCGCACATGAGCAAGTTCATAAGAGTCATCTGTTTTCCATTCCTGTTTTCTTATTTACTCTACATTATCAGCACATACTATCAGCACTTACCAAGGGCACACACTTCTACACTATTAGCCAATACTTGTCTGAAAGAAGCAGAGCAGAATGCAACCACAGTGGGTCTGTGCCAACTACCTACTGTTTCTCCATGGCCTGACACACTGTTGTCAGGTTCAATAAAGAAACACAAGAATGACCAATGAATTACAGAATTTATCACTTACATAGTTTGTGTCTAAGACACCTAGACATGCTTTATACACAAATGATAAGTTCTTTCAACTTTTATCTGAGTTTACTTCTGAGAAAAGTGGAACAATTGCAAGTTTATAATTATTCAAAATGTAGATTCACAATTTGATAGATCTACTACTAAAGAGGCTTTACTGAACGCATGTCATATTCCCCCAGAAATTAATTTCTTTCTTCTCTGGTCTTTAATTTTATTCCTATATTTAATTTAATTTTAAAATCCCCTCCAATCTCCAAAATTACTATCTTCATTAAAATCTATTTTCTCTCGGGGCGCCTGGGTGGTGCAGTTATTAAGCGTCTGCCTTCGGCTCAGGGCGTGATCCCTGCGTTCTGGGATCGAGCCCCGCATCAGGCTCCTCCGCTGGGAGCCTGCTTCTTCCTCTCCCACTGCCCCTGCTTGTGTTCCCTCTCTCGCTGGCTGTCTCTATCTCTGTCGAACAAATAAAATCTTAAAAAAATAATCTATTTTCTCTCTTTGCCCCTTCCCTCCCTTTCCCCTTTTCCTCCCCCTCTCTCCTATCCATCCATTGATCTAATGATTTTTCCATTAAATAACATCGTTTTTCAGGAGGTAGGCTATGGAAAAAAAAAAAGAAAAGAAAACCAGCATTCTCTGCCGAGGCAGTTCACAGGTGTTGATGTATTGCTAAAAGACTGTTTTATGTATGAAGCCTTCTACACAGGTGCTCTTCACGAAGTAGTCAGGTAAGCATTGCTGATGTACCTTGAACTGAAGAAATCTTACTATTTTGTGTGAAATATATGATCAAGCAGAGCTATAAAACTGTCTCCTTTGACGTACTTCTGTTCCCTGATTCACAGAAACTGTATTCTTCAGGCTGTTACATGAGAGAATACATCTGATTTGATATCCCTCTATTTCTTGTGACCTCAGGAGTTGTCACTTGTTACTGCCACCTCTTTTTAACCTAATATTTTTCTGGATTCAGTTTTCGTCTGATGTATTTCTTTTTTTTCTGGGAGGGACAGCATTGATACATATTTTTTAAAATGATCTTTAATTCAGTAGCCTGCAGGTTCTAGCCACACAAGGTTTGTTCTTATTTTGCTGTAATTTATGCCCACATCTCTGATAGAGCCTCAATAAGTGCTTAAGAAATATTTGAATGTTTGTTCCTCTCTTTTTATACCTGAGTTTTCAATTATCAGCTCACAAACACTCAACACTAAGTTACAGTAATCTACTCTTCATAAACAATCTATTTTTAGGCACTCCAGACTGATTGTCTTGATGTGGCCTAAATCAAATGTGGCAAATGCATTTCATTCTTCTCTATGTCTCATTTTCCAAAGGCTGTGACCAATGCCACTTTACTGATTTCCTAAATAAGAAATGTTTTTTTTGGACAACTATTAACAAATTATGTTGCACCCCCCCAACTCCATACTGCATCTTAAACATAACTTAAGCTTATTCTCTTATTCCTAATAATGCAGATTTTGTACAGCTCTGAAAGATCCATAAGCAGGATTATTTTAATCATTGGATTCACTAAACTTAGAACTATTTCCTAATTCTTAATGTTGCTGGCAAAATTACTTTCTCATCATTGTTTGACCTATTTTTTTTGGCCTTTATAAAGTTTTTTATTTATCCAACTAATGAACTGAGAAGTGGTAGCAATTAAGTATGCAGACTCTGGAACCAAAATGCTTGGGCACAAATCAGAACTTACTAGCTGAGCAACCATGAATAAGTTCTTTCACTCATGGTTGCTAAATCTCTCCTTATGCAACATGGGGAAGATCAAAGTGCCTTCCTCATAAAGCTGTTGTTAAGATTCATATGATAACACAGTACAGGATACATGGTAACTGCCTGATAAATGGTAGCTATTAGCATTTTTATTACTAACGTCCAGCCTTGATCCAAATCCTCTCAAAGACGAGAGTCATATTCCTGAACTATAGTACTATAATTATGTCACCACTGCTAGATACTCCTTAATACTGCTTGGATTGGACACTGGATTCACCTTAGACAAAGGTTTGTGTATCCACTGGATACTGCCTGGTTGTGACTGATGTGCTTCCTTTACGCTAACATCCCACCACATGGAGCCTTCTCCTACTGCTTGTTTCTGGGACATCCTCCAATTGTCTGCTGTGCCTCAACCTTGTCTCTAGGTTCTTATAATTTTCCATCTGGTGGATTCCACTGTCTACTACTATTATGTCTACTAAGCTCTCAAGAGTGGTAGTTATTCAAATAATGATCTTAATGCTGTTACTGTATCAAAGAGTGATACTTATCCTCTTTATTCAATATTAATTAACATACACAAAACCTATTTTATTCAGCGATGCCTTTTATATTATAAATGTGCTTTTGATTGACTTTCATTCATTCCAAAATTGAAAGCATATGCCACAAGTATTTACTAGGTATAAAGTCCTATATTAGGTACTGTGGAGTAATACAGTATTTATTACATGTAGGTACAGTAATACAGCTATTGTTCTAGAAGAGGCTTACAAACAAAATGTACAGCACTCATTTGCTTATAGGTGCCTTTAATAATGAAGAACATAACACTTCCTGTGGTTTTCTCTCAGTGATATGGACAAATTAAACTGTGCATCAAACATCTGTATTATATATGAATTAATATATGAATCAGGATATGGAAACAAAATATATGACTTAAGAATAATGAGGGCAAATTTTTGTTTAAAGCTTGGTAATAAGAAATTTTACCAATCCTGTTCATTTTATATACTGGCAAATGTGCTATTATAAGCAGTATACTTATCAGATAAAGTATACATGTGGGTATAAAAGATATAAAACAAAGCCAGGGATTTGGCACACTCAGGGTGTGTGTCAAATGCCTCTAATATACTCTCTTAGTATGTTATGAAATGGCCTATTGAAACATGCACCGAAAACTAGACTCAACTGAAGTCTGTTCCAGTCAGCAATCTGACAGAAACCAAGAGAATTACAAAAACTGTAACAATCTCTATGCAAAGCTCTCCCCTATCCTCTCCTAAAATCAGAATCAGAATGGAGAACAAAACACTTTAATCCCTTGAAAGAAATCTGATGGATGATTCAGCAGGTTATTTCTTTTGGTTGTTAGCCTCCCTAAAAGTCACCTGCCTGAGTTTTTAATTAGTCAATTTAGCTCATATGTCAGAAAATAGATTTTCTTCTCAGCCCACATCCTAGGCCCACTGCCATCTCTGATTAAAGTTCCAGTCTTTGAAGAGCTCAGCTGAGTTTGAACACTTTCAGAAGTCTAATATCATGACCTCACAAGATATATTTTAAAGGTCATGTAAGAGAATTCACATTTTTCATCCTTGGTTTTTAGAGTATACTTATATAACATGGAGTAAAATATCTCAAATGATAAATTTCTTAGAATATGTAATAAAATAACATAAATAAATGTGTATGTCCATATATATTCACTTAAAAAGGAAAGTAGTACCGTGAGTTCTGAGAACAAAAAGGGGCTCTCTACATGGCTGGTAAGGAATTCTTGAGGTGATTGCCAAAGATATGAATTTTTAAAGGAACATATTGTTTTTCCTTAATCCTGAGGGGTACATTTGGTAAAGTGTTAGCAGATGCACACAGTCCTATCTTGGCTCTCAAAAAAAAAAAAAGCCATTAACCATGCCTTTGCTTTTGACATTTAAAGCTCTAAGACTCAAACTGAAATCAAAGGAAAATTCCAGAAACCTAAGGCAATGGTTTGCTTTTAAACCACATCTTCAAATAACTTGTTGTGGATCCTTAGAGATACACTCTACTAGAGCATATTAAATGAATGGAAACTACAGATTTATCATAATTAGAGAAGTCTGTACATGAGAAACCAGCCCAGGTCTTTCCACCGAACACATACAGTAGAAGACATTGCCACCTTTGTGGCACCTTTGTACTAATGCCTGTATATGGATGAGGCTTGAAACAAAGAATGACAACTATATAGTACTTACATTTGCTATTTTGCCCACCCAGGTGTTTCCTTTAAATTTCTAGGCCTTCACTATATCTCTGAAATTCCATGAGTGAAACTAGACTGCTGAAAGAAGGGGACAGAAAGTGAAAGAGTAGTCTCCTTCCGAACTATTTAATTTCTAAATGATCTAAACATTTCTCATCCTCAATGGTATCAGAAACTAAGTGGAGTCTTAAAAGTATTAGTACATACATATGTTATATAAATATTATCTTATAATAAAATTTGTTTTACTTTTTTCCTTTCTGTTTTAAAAGGCACTAGTATCTTGCTACCTAGGAATGTAAATCAACAAAGAACCAGGAAGCCTCAATGTCCAACGAATTCCTGGGACTACTGTTAAGGGAAAGACTTCAGAGCCCCAAATGGAGGTTCTTTAACGCCAAAAACCTATTTAATAACTTTATTCTCTTTATAATTTTCATAACTATTTACATAATATTAGGTATACACAGTATGACTCTAAAATAATATGTTTGATCAATATCCATAGAACAGGTTTAGAAGGAAGAAGAGATCGTCAGTCCTATGCAAAGTCCCATTAAATGCTATATTCTTAGGAGGGAGGAAATATAGCAGACTATTTACTGTTAATTGCAGGACATTATTCCTCTGGATGAAATGGGATTTATGTGAATCTCAAGTGTGGATGAGAGGAGATGAAATAAGAGACTGCGGTGACAGAAAGTGTTTTCGTAATGTATTGGAATGAGTCCACACAACTTTCTTGCTCATATTTTTGCCTTTACAGGCATAATTGCAGCTGAACAGTCATTAGGAATTGTGTGGTGGTTTATCTTCTCCAACGGCATTACTCACCTTCAGGTCCCGATGGACTACGCCCATCTGATGGCAGTGTAGCACAGCCTCCAGGATCTGCTGAATGCAATGACTGCATGCAAACACCAGGGGGCGTGTGTTAGTTCCAAGCTTACACTCACTGTCTGTATACCCTCAGAGAGACTGGGTTAAAGTGCAAAACCAGCAGACAACTGGGGTTGTGTTTTACCATCTTCAGTAATGTAAACATATTGCTCAAGTAGAGTGACTACTACCTCAGAGCAATCAGTATCTTGCCAGATGTGAACGAAAACGTGGATCCACTTGATCTAGAAAAAAAACCGTCTTAAAAATATTTAATTCAGTAGCTCATTTCCTAGTTATAAATTCTTATAGGAAAAGAACTGGAATGCAAATAAAATGTTTACAGCTGTTGTGGTCCACCTCCACCCCACATAAAAAAACTGTTTCCCCATTCCCTCCCACTTTTCTAGTATCATTCCAAAGCTGTCACTTTAGCAGTCAAGACACCATTAAGGTTAAATTAAGATACGTAATGAATTTTTGATAAATCATTAACTTCTTGTGCTTTAATTTAGCTGGCAATTATTATCTCTTGCCTGAGGGTTCATCAGACTCAAATGGAGCAATGTGTAGCCAGTTGTTTTGCTACAGCAACCCATGGTCTCAGAACAGAAGTGGTGTTTAAATCTACAGGCGGACATACATCACAGGCCAAGTTTATCTCCAGCAAATGCTGGACATTTCAGGAAAGCCTGCCCCCAAACCGCCTCTGGTAGTTTACTGCTTGGAAACTTGACAGGTTGTGTTCTTAATGTTGTCCTTCCCTTTTTGCTATGATGTATATTTAGCCTGTAGATGAGCAAACTGAAAGAGGCATCATGCATTATCATTTCATCATGTAGTCATTTTAGGGGAAAATTGGGAAAGGCAAGGGAACCATTTTAAATACCCACCCTCTGCCCTTTCCCCAGAAATAAAACCAAAAAAAACCTCCTTTGATTCAGATTTATGGACTCCATATACTGACCTTCAGGTCCCTGTGAACTATGCCATTTAGGTGACAATGATTTACACTTTCTAGAATCTGCTGTATACAATGACTGTAAAGATACAAGGGCAGAATGGAAGGGAGAACATTTTAAAGGTACATAATCACATTGAATACAAAATAAAATGAAAGTTAAACTGAAACAAACAAACAAACAAAAATTATATTTTTTCACAACATATTTTTTTAGCTTTACACTGGAATATAATAATGTTGAATAAAGCTAATTCTGGTTCTAACAAAAATGACATCCAACATAGAGTTTGTGACATGTTCAGACAAAACAATTTGAGCTGTGTTTTTTTTTTCATTGCAAATGTACAAATTAAATCACTTGTATACAGAAGTCAAAATTTCCATATTCAAGGAGAAAAATTTATAAATATTCCCATAATGTTCTGGGAACATTCTTCAGCAATGTAAAATTTATGGGTATTTCTCATACACATCTAAACTGTTTAAAATCTGAGGTCACAATTAAACATAGGTGTTGAAACAAGAGGGTAAACACAGATGAAGTGGCAGGTGAAACAAGGGTTAAAAAGAATGGAGGGGCACATTTATCATTTTGACTTAGAAATGGTGCTTCTTGTAGAATATAGTAAGAGGAAAACTAATGCATGTCTCCAATAACAGAGGGAGAACTTCAAGTAAACCCATGACATAAAATAAACCCCTCTTCAGGATAGGCATACTCTGAGGAAGGGTTAGGAACTTAAAAAAAAAAAAAAAGGAATTTTAAAATCCCCTGGAACACTGGTAATTGTTAGATTCCATACACCTCAGTGAAGGAAAACTTTCCTTATTACTATGTCAAAAAGCACAATACTATTCTTATTAAAAGCTCCTGATGTCAAACAGACAGCTAATTAAATCAGAGGGATAAATCATTGATTGGCACCTGTAAGGTCCCATGAGCTGTCATCTGACATAAAATAAAACAGATCACACTGACACGTTTTGTACAAATTTACATTTGTACGACTCAAATGCATGTTATGTACTGAGCTACGTTCATTAACAAACACTTTAATAAGGACATTTTCAATCATTTAATGTACAAAATAATATTACTCCAAAGTAAATTCTTAAATTATAAAGGTAATCACCATCCTATTTCTTACAATGTGAATGTAAAAAAGTGATCAAGGTTATGATTTTCGAGGTCCAACTCCATAAAGAGTCCCACTAATAGAGCTAAACATTGGTTGCTTTTTGACAATATAGCTTATTTGAGTGTTCGTAATTATTTTTTAAATACTATGACTTCTTTTTCCTTCACTTTGTACTACTTTATATATTTCACTTTCTCTTCTCAAACCACAGATATAAATCATTAGACTTAATGAATAATGCAAAGTAAAGTATACAATAATTCATATTAAATGATCTTCATCATTTTTTACTAGTGAGAATGGATTCAGTTCTTCAGTTCTTGAGGACCAGTAGGGAAAAACTTTTCTTTATGTTTGTACTTGGGAAGAGAACGTTCCTTCTCCTTCATTTTGTGTGGGACCTACCCTAAAAAATATTTTCTTCTAGTGAATTCCAAAACCTAATATAAACATGCATATAAAATGATCCAACCTATAGGGTCTCCCCTGTTATCTATAGGGCTCTTCAATAGTGAAAAGTTTCTATTTTTATTTCAAATAACACTTTTCAAACACAATGACCTGTTTAACATAACTTTAAAAAGCAAAATAAATGTAATTCCCTAACTTGTTAACTACCTTGATTAAAATTATTACTCTCTCTGGGCAAGTGGGCAAATAGCTACTCTCAAGGCTGTTCTGAAGCCCCTTTTCAGGGCCCTAACATGAGAATTGGGGTGAACTGAGCAAGTGATGATTCACTCATAATAGTATAAATGACACGGAAATGTCTACTTGACTTTGGCAGTAGAAATTCCACTAAAAAATTAGAGTGTAGTCATGTACAGATACCATTCATGGAATGTCATAAACCGGCATAAAACCAAGAAGATTAATTAGAGATTTGCAAGTGAGCCTGGGTGTGCATGTGCTACTTTGAAGGGATGGGGAGGGAACCTACCATCAGCTGATTATGTGCTGAGTGCAAGCTACAGTGGGATTAGCAAGCTTTAGGAAGCTCTGAAAGCATTAGAGAATGGGGGCAGACAATAAGTAACCAAATTTTCATAACATCTCATTTACATTGTTAATAATGAGTCCATTGCTCAAGGCCAGATCTTTCAAATCAAGTGCCAACTACTGAATATGTATAAAGAAATGCCAAGGAAAACTAACATAATACAGTCTAAGTAATATCTAGGCAAATAAATTAATGTCACTTCACTCCAAAAAGGTTGCCTTTGTGTAGCCTAGGAAGTTTCAAATGAGAGAAAATGTATAGCCATTGTTAACCTCTGTAAAGATGATGCCAATTAACAAGGTTGGGAAATCCTTTTGAATCCTCTGAAATATCCGAATAAATAATTTTCACACGAGCGTTCCAAAAGCCATCCTGGCATTTCCAAAGACTTAAACAGCTAATAATGCTTTAAGGAGACCACTGGGACTTTTGTAGTCTGTTTCTTTTTATGGTCTCTGATTAAACATGGGCTGTTCAGTGAAGCTTTCCGTGATGATGGAAATGCTCTATATCTGCTATGTCCAATTGGTGGTCACTGGCCACTTATGGCCACTCAGCATTCAAAATGTAGCTACTACAACTGAGAAACTAAGTTTTTTATTTAATTGTAATTAACTGAAATTAAAATAGCCATGTGTTACTAATGGCTATCATACTGGGCAGCTCAGTATCTAGAGGCCAGAAGATCTGAATTTTTGCTCTCTTCGCTTAAAAAAGTACATTTCTTTAGCAGGAGTCATTCCAGGTATAGATTTTATTATTTATTTTTAAAAGACTAACTGTAGATGCTAGATAATAACAAAGTTTAGACCAGATTCTAGTTTTGTTTTCCCCAAACGATTATCCTGGAAATCCTTAAGAGAGAGAATAGCAATTAAGAGGGGCTCATCATAAGAAGTTGCCCAAGATGGTATTATGAGAGTCTCATAAATACTAGGGGTTATGATGCATTTGTAAAGAGATTTATTGAACAAGTGTCATTTGAATGTTGAGTCGTGTATCTTGCCCCCGGGCAAGTCACTTACCTGGCATCAGCTTCACTGTAATACTCTCTCGCCACTATGTCTTCAAACAGTTCACCTCCAGTAACTCTGTAAAGACAAACAAGATACTGACATTAGAAAAGAAAAACAAAAAATATGCATCAATGGATGTGCGCCAAGTTCATGTAGAATTTTTGTTTTCAGGTTACTTTGAAAATTACAAAACAAAGTGTTATAAAACATTACAAGACTTACAGTTTTCATAACAATCTATATTAATCTAAACGTTTCCTCTTTTCTACATGTTTTTGTATTGCTAGATCCCGAGGACACAATTTTCTGTATAACATCAATATATTCAGTGATATTTCTTATATAAAATAATCTCTATGAAACTCTTCATTTTAGTTCTCCAAATATTAACTAAGGTCTGATGAAGTGTGTGGAATAGTTCAGAAACATTTTCTGACAATAAGAGATGATTACTTTCCAGCCTGTAGAGTATGTGTTTGCAGGTTGTATCTCTCTGGAGGGGCTTGTTTTTTAAACTGCAATAAACATGCCTTTATGGGCTAGAGGTGGCCTTCCAAAATACATACCACTTTTGGGCTGAGTGCTAGCTAGATTTTCTTTGTAAAGCACTCCGATTTCCTCTACGCTCCATGTTTTGCCAGTGAACACAAACCTAGGGCTTTGGAAATGTCCCTAGAAGGCAGCATTGATCCCTTGCCAACTAAGAAGCCATATCTATCTTCCATCTTTAAGTGAAGACTTTCCCACAACTCAGCAACTGGATTTAGTTACTCTACAAAGTACATTCAAACCAAGGGTTTCAAGGTTCTCTATATAAGTAGATATAACTATCTTTGGGATCCATTTCTTCTCCAGCTCCAAAAGACTGCTGTTCTGGGGCTAGAATTCCCTAACCAGTGATTCTCTGGCTTAGGCTCCCCCCCCACCCCAATACAGTTTTTAACATAATATTTTTTTTAGCAAAATTCAAAAAATATGGAAGTGTACCAAGTACTTTCTTATCTCTCAACCCCAATTCCACTCTCTGGAATAAACTAATTTTAACTTTATGTATATCCTTTCAACTTTGTGTGTCTTTAAACATACTTGCTCCCTTGTAACACAAAAAACACATTTTTTTTCTCACAAAAGTAGAATCATGCAATATATACAAATTATTAGGCTAATTGTGTTTTTCATTTCACTTCAGGTCATGGGCACCATTTCATGTCAGAACATTTTCCTTATTTAAAATAATAGAGAGATACATTTGTGTGTATGAGGACAGGACAAACTACCTTCCACAGTGGTTGTACCCCCAATGTTGTGAAGGTGCCCAATTTTTTCCATTTAAAAAAAAGTTAGAAAAAAGTTATTGCATGTTAATATTTCTTGATTATTAGCAAAGTGAACTATTTTCTCATGCATTTATCTATCAGCCATTTCTTCCTCTACTATGATGATATGGCTTGATTTTGAGAGGAAATTTCAGCTTTGGAGCTTAACCTTGTAATAGCTAACATTTGCTTACCATGTGCTACACAGTGTGCTAAGTATTATATTAACTCATAAATCCTTGCAATTATTGGCTGAGATGAGTTTTACTACTAGCTCAGTTTATTGATGAGAACATGGAGGTATAGAGAGTAACTTGCCCAAGATTACACAGACTTAAGTGGCACAGGTGGGCCATCGGTTTCACAGCCCCTGCTCTCAATCCGCACACAATGCAGCCATTCCAATAATTATACTGTCAATCTTTCCAAAGTTTAGAAGGCATGAGTCATTTGAAAAAGCACTGGGTGAAGGTATAAAGCTTAATGTATGTTCATTATGGAATGGGAGATAAAATTACTCTTAAGATATCTTTTTTAAAAAATTTTTCATTTGCTTTAATAAGTTCTAAAACATCATCAAATGATAACATGTTCCAGAGATGACCAGTTATTATTTTCTTCTGTATTTTCCCTTCCTAAAGGAAAAGAGGCAATACTAAAAACTTAATGTGTCTGGATTGAGCACTGGGGTTTTTTTTTATTTTAATTTTTTTTATTATATTATGTTAGTCACCATACAGTACATCCCTGGTTTCTGATGTAAAGTTCGATGGTTCATTATAAGGGCACGTATTGCATGGTGCACTGGGTGTTATACGCAACTAATGAATCATCGAGCACTAGGTTTTATACACAAACAATGAAGCATGGAACACTACATCAAAAACTAATGAAGTACTGTATGGTAACTAACATAACATCATAAAAAAATAAAATAAAAACTTAATGTGTCTGAAAGTTTATGCAACTTTGACTCTTCTTTGAGCATCCTGGATATTTATAAGACCTTTAAAGCTGGACTCATTATTTTCAGTCCTACATATAAAATGTGCCTCTAAAATTATTTAAAGCTTCATATGGGCTTGTTCTGAAAACCATGGTTACATGTATATGTAATTTCGCTTAATAGCTCAGCTAGTTTTTATCCCCAGTTAGAATAACAATAATGCAATCACATAATGTACCTGAGATAAATTATAATACAAAGAATTAAGCATTACATAGAAGGTACTTCCAACAAACCCATTATCATCCCTATAATGATTATAACAGTTTTGTGGGTTTCTTCCTTTGAACGAATGTGACTAAGTTAAATATGATATATACCCACATTTATCTTTGTTTTTGATTATAGGTACCTAAAGAATCTATATTACACAAAAGTGTGGTTTGTAAAGTGTTTAACAAATATTGATTAAAAAGCTGATGGCTAAAAAAAAAAAAACTTATTGCCATTAATCAAATTCCTGCCTATAGTAGCTCCTTATGTATACTGTATATTCCAAGAGAACTGTCATGCCTTAAATTACTGGAATCACAACTTACTCATCTTTGCTACCACAGCATCTAACCCATAATATTTGCTCAATTAAGGAGTACTAAAGTAATGATACATGAATTAACCAAGTGAGAAGATCATGCTGTCCATTTGCTCTAAGTCTGGACTTCACGTGCATTTAAAAAGGAAAGAGAAAATATTAAAATTTGGCTCTCTATGGCAATAGGTTTTATTTCTAGGTGTTTGTATTGAAGAAGAATATTAAAAACTCTTGGGGGCTAGCATTCTGGTAATTTTCAATGAACTATTCTAGCTGTTAAAGAAATTTAAGGTGTACAGAGTTTTATGTTAAGCATCTCTGACAGCACTCTTTCTCATTTTCTAACACTCATTCTTCCCATTATTTAAAAATATCCTTGCGCTAATGAAACCATTTTATCATTTCTGTTATATGTATAATAAATGTCTGGAAAGGAGAAAATGGAGTTCTAATAGAACATGCTGCCTTGAAGATAAACTTGAATTTTCTAACTTTAACACATTTCTATACTGACATTACTGTTTAATGGAACACAAAATTAAGCAGTAGTTACTACAGATTTTTAAAAAAAAATTTTAGCGTTGCTATGTAAAATTTCATACGAAATCAAATTAAATCAGTCTCATGAATAAACTGTTAATTAACTAAGTAGAGATTTTGTGAATAAATTAATGTTGGAGTTCTTCTATGATATGAAGCATATCAATTATATATCTGAAGCATTAATTACCATTTATGAATCTCTAGAGCATTAGGGCTTCCAGGGAAAAAATAAGATAATCCTAGAATCATGAAAAGATGAGATTTTACATATCAAAAAGATAAATACTTTTGTTGCTATTATTGTTATTTATAGGGATGTTGATTCATTCTGTGTTATCCAGCAGAATGAACTATTCTTTTCTTCCTAGTCTATATATTTATATCAGAAATGGTTGAAAGTAGTTTCATATTGAATGAAACATTTACAAAATTTCAGAAGGATTACAGCCTTGACTATGAGGCTAAGCAGACAGAGTCCAAAACTGGGCTTCAGAAGATTAAATGGTACCACATTAACTCAAGAACCAGCAATGACATAGTGACTAGAACCACTGCCAGAGGTGGTGAGGGGAAATCCAGGAAATCTCAGGATGCAGCCAGGTTGGAAAACAGTAACGAGCAGAAGGGCCCAGCTAACTCACAGTAGGAGGCAATCTCACCAAAGCAGGGCCAGGAATGTCCCCTGGAAAAAGAAGCAATTCCTCCCAAACACTAAGTATAAAGCTGAAGAACAAACCCAATGAGTAGAAGCCACCAGACCTGTAATCCAGGGCTCTGAGCAGACTCTCTAGAACACTAGGGCTTCCAACATTAGCTGAAGTCATGTTAGCAAAGAATCACTAGTCAGATTTTTATCAAAAAACATATCATATGCTGCCTTGCATTTGGGTGACAGGCATGTCTTCTAGTGACCTCCTCCAAGACAGAAGCTATGCTGATGATGTGCTCATCTACTACCTTCACGGTGTCCAATACACTGCCTTCTATATTGTTGAACAATAACCGCAAATATTCGTTGGGTGCTCACCACATGCCAAGGCCAAGTGTTGTTCTAAGTCTCTGTAGGTTACAACACAATAACCCCATGAGGTAGATACTAGTGCTATTTCCATTTTACAGATGAGAAAACAGAAGTAATGAAAATTAAAGACTTTTCCCAAGAACACATAGCACAAGAAGGAAAAAGGGTTTGTTCTCATCTGTGCTGCCCTAATAGCTGCCCCCTGGACAAAATCTGGAGAGCAGAGGAGCAGGCAAGGGTCTCTGGAGAGTCCAAAGGATCATGCAGAAAGACTGGAAAGAATACTGACATAAAGGCATTCCATTTATATCCCTTTAAAAAAAAATGTCTTTATTTGACAGAGAGAGAGAGAGCGTGTGCAAGCAAGCAGAGGGAGCAGCAGGCAGAGGGAGAGGGATCACAACCCAAGCTGAAGGCAGATGCTTAACTGATTGAGCCACCCAGGCACCTCTATATCCCTTTTTTAAAGTCAAACTGTTGGCCAGGGGTGGAGATCAGTCATTGGTCAAAATAAAGCTGACCAGTGTTCATCAACAGGAGTGTTACTGCCTTTTTTGGTCATGTGCGATGGTCCCTTCCATGACCATATTGTTAGCACCAGGCACCACACTAGGTGCCAATGGCACTACCTTGTCAGTGTGGCAACCAGTGTGCCAATACCATTTATCGTCACCCCCCACAGGGCTCCCTAGACCTCCTTGATGAGAACCTCTGAGCTAAGGGAAAAAATCTACAGAGATATAATTGAGAACTTAGGTCATCTTGGCACCATGTTTTAACATACATAGTCAATCAAGCTAACCATCGGTGCAAGGGTCCTTTAGGCAGATATCTATAATGGAACACTGTATCTTCAGTACCCTTACAGAGTGCCTGACATACAGAAGGAGCTTAATAAATTTGCTGAGTCAATAAATGATTAAATAATTAAATGGGTGAATGAAAACCGTAAGCATCTGTCTACAGTTCTATGGTTTAATCTGTAAGATAGAATCTGAGGGTGAAGAAGCTTCCTACTTTTATATTATTTATCTACCAATCTCTAACCAAATCCTGCTGATTTTATCTCCAAAACAGATCTTAAATTAAGACTTCTTTTTATCTCCACTACAATGTTACCAGCCCAAGGAGTCACTGTCTGTCACCTGCACTACTGCAAAAGCTTCTTGATCGGCCCACCTTCCTCTCCTGCCCCTCTGCCATCAGTTCTCCAGATAGAAGCTTTAAATGTGCTTCATAGTTTGTCCCATGCCTACAGGAAGCCTTTAAATAGCTGTCCATTGCTACTGGACATGACCTTCAAGTCTCTGCCTAATTTGTACTCTATCTTCTGATCCTCCTTGACACTCCTCCTCCATCCTGCTCCAACCACAAATGGCCTTTCTCCAGTTCCTCAAGTACACGAAACTCCTTCCCATCCCTGGGCCTTTTCACATGCTTGTCTTTCTTCCAGGACATTCCCAACCTGTCTACCACTATTACTTGGTGAGTAAATCCCTCTTGTCCTTAAAATTTGACTTAAATTTTATATCTGTAGACCTCCACTCATCTACGTTATCTTAACCTCCCTAGAGCCCTTTGTTATTCTTCATAACACTTGTCATCATTATAATTATGTGTTTGTTCGTGTACTCATTTGTTTAATGTTTGTCTCTCTACTAGTATGGTAGCTCTGGGAGGGTAGAATGTGTTCCTGTGTTTTCACTATAAAATAACTAGAGCTGAGTCATAGTGCCTTTGACAAGCTCATTAAATGCTTTTAAGTGAATGATTCTAGAGTTTTATATCTCACAGAGAGGTAGATGTGTTAGATGATCGTATGTCAATGCCATAATGTTGGTTAATTCCTGACATCATGTCACTTACTATTATATTTTGATAAGAAGATAAGGATCTTTCAAGCAGTTTTCCCCTAGAAATCATGTATCTCAGTTCTGGATCTTGTAGTATCTTTCCCACAAGACAGAGTTTGTCTATGAACTAATCATGTCAGATCACAAATGCAGAATTATTTGAATTCATTATAAGGCACATGTTTGGATTAGAGATTGAGAAGGGAATAAAAGCATGGTGTTTTAACAGTTTTGGGAAGACAGCTAGCTATATTTCATCTTTTAAAGAACTAAACCTATGCCTCTTGTTACTATAAATACAGAAAACAAGAATATCTATATGTCCAACTTCATTTGACATTATGCCTCTCTCATATGTTTGGATACTTCCAAAGTTCCTGGTTAATGATCAGTGTTTCAAGATGAGTCAAGTGGTATAACCATGACATGAGCAGAATCAGATGTATCTGCCAGTCCCATTAAAGCTACAATGGTATGGTGGCTGGGTGGCTCAGTGGTTAAGCATCTACGTTGGCTCGGGTCATGATCCCTGGGTCCTGGGATCGAGTCTCACATTGGGATCCCTGCTCAGCAGTGAATCTGCTTTTCCCTCTCCCCACCCTCTCCACTCAAGCTCTCTCTCTTGCAAATAAACAAATAAAGTCTTTAAAAAAAAAAAGATATAATGGTAGGTATGTGGACAGCTGATGCAAATTGGGGACAGAGGGATTCAAAGCATAATCCTGGTTTCATTCTTAATACCATGGTTAGTACCTTAATTAGCTAAGGCCAACTTCTTTTTTTAAAAAAGATTTTATTTATTTATTAGAGAGAGAGCATAAGCACAAGAAAGAGAAAGAGGGAGAGCAGGGGCAGGGAGACAGGGAGAGAGAGCAGGGGCAGGGAGACAGGGAGAGAGAGCAGGGGCAGGGAAAAGCAGACTCCCCACTGAGCAGGGAGCCCAACACAGGCCTAACCCCAGTACCCTGGGATCATGACCTGAGCCAAAGGCAGGCGCTTAACCAACGGAGCCATCCAGGCGCCCCTAAGATCAATTTCTTACGTAAGTTATTTTCTAGCCAAATACCAACTATTTGATGATACCTCTGAAGTAGTGGATTATCTGAATGAATTCCAAATTGGATTATGGAAATTTAAAAAGCCTGGGAGTTTGCTTTAACAGAAGGTCCCAAGAGTTTCTTATTGATCCTGATGTAAATAGATTTGCTGAGTCATACAAAGAATCACAATTGAGATGATGAAACTGAGACAGGCCATTGGAACTGTTCCATTCAAAACTGATTCTGGCCAGGAGGAGAGACACAACACACTGGGGGAGGCACAGTTTGGGATATTAGAAGCAGGACAGTATATTCACGGGCTCTGTCCAACCTGTGTTCATTAAGCAGAGTGGGGAAGAGAAGTAGGATGACAGAGCTCAAAATCCTTCAAAGCAGCACTTACTTTACTCCTGTTCTTCTGCCTAATCTCTAATTGCCGAATCTATCCTTTTAATTCATTCTGGATTTTACTTTCCCTCGCCTTACTCTACTTTATACTTGATACCTTCTGCACCCTCCCTCAATCCTAAACCTCATGCCAACTCTACATTATAATCCCTTTCTCATTCTATCTATCTTTCACAAATGCATGTGAAAATATGAACCACTATCAGAAGTTCATATTCTTAAAACTGTTCTTCCTATTCCATGACCAAGAAAAAGCAGGAATGAAAACAACACTGCTAACCACAATTAAGGGCACACAGAATAAAGCAAAAGCAGAAATGAGTGGGTTATTTTTGTTCTGTTAATATCACCAACCTCAAATGAGATAATCAGCCATTAGGCTTATTATATAATCTTGTGTGTGTGTGTGTGTGTGTGTGTGTGTGTGTGTGTGTGTGTGGTTTAACACGATGCCTTAATCTAGGACTGTTTGATTAAACACTCAGGCAACGTATCACAAAGATATACACAACAAATGAATGCTTCCTGAAGGAAAGGAATAAAGGAATAAATTGTAAAGCTATATATTGTAAAGATGTACACAACAAATTAATGCTTCCTGAAGGAAAGGAATAAATCGTAAAGCTATATATTTTTTTTAAAGTTTGATGCAAATTAAAGCCACAAAAAGATACTCACTCACACCCATTAGGAAGGCAGGAGGAAAGAAGTAAGGGAAGGAAAGGGGGGAAGAGGGAAGGAGGGAGGGAGGGAGGGAGGGAAGGAAGGAAGGAAGGAAGGAAGGAAGGAAGGAAGGAAGGAAGGAAGGAAATAAGTGTTGGTGAAGATATAGAGAGATTGGAACCTTTGTGCACTATTGGTGGGAATATAAAATGGTATAGCTGCTGTGGAAAACTAGAATTACCATGTAATCCACCAAATCTATATCTAGGTATATATCCAAAAGAACTGAAAGCAAGGTGTTGAAGAGATATTTGCACCACCAAGTTCACAATAGCATTATTCACAACAGTTAAAACATGGAAGCAACCCAAGTGTTCATTGACAGATGAAGAGATAAGCAAAGTGTGGTACCTACAGATAACGAAATATTGTTCAATCTTAAAAAGGAAGGAAATCCTGCCATATGCTACAATATGGATGAATGTTGAGGACACTATGCTAAGTGAAGTAAGCCAGTCACAAAAAGACAAATACTGTATGATTTCATGAGGTACTTAGAGTGGTCAAATTATAGAGACAGAAAGTAGAATGATAGTTGCCAGGAACTCAGTGGAGAGAGGAATGTGGAGTTACTGTTTAATGGATGAAGTTTCAGTTTTGCAAAATGCAAAGAGTTTTTGTAGATGGATGGTGATGATGGTTGCGCACAACAATGTAAATGTACTTAATGACACTTAACTATACTTAAAAATGGTTATGATAACAAACTTTATGCTATGTGTATTTTACCATAATAAAAAATAAATCAAACCAAAATATCTGATGATGATGACAATGAAAAAATAAAGAGTATAATTTAATGAAGACTACACACTGCTATTTCCTATTCCTCTTTGTGGGTTCCAGAGGGCTTTAGAAAATTATCTATACCATAATCTCAAAAGCTAACAGTTCTACATCAGCCAGTTATAAAAACTGATAATGTTTCAACATTAGCCAGTACGGTCAAATAGTGAATGAAGTGGTCTCAACATTCTGGTTTGATATTAGCCAACTGTATGAGGTCAGGTCAGGCCAAAATTTTTTTGCTGTATTTTGCCTATTCATAAATTGCAAAAAGAAAAGACAGCATTTTTCACAATTCATACCCATCAGATAAAGGTTGTGCAATTTGTGTTTTACACAAAGGCACAAACCAAGGGGGCAAGGGAGGGCTGTAATCCAGCCTTATTCCATTCTCTAAGCAAAGTGCCCATACCAGGAGCTTTCTCTATGGCACAGAAATCTCTAACAGGTGTACAGTGGCTCTACTGATATTTGACAATGTTCCATGAGTAATTCAGTTCATGCTATCCCCTACTCACCAAGATATGACTAGTATAACCACCGAACCTCTTTGAAATACACACTCATCGAGGCACCCAAGGTGTTCTCATCCTGGAAATATCAAATTTGAAAGTAAATGATCTTTCTGTAGTGTCTTTGAGGTGTGAGACATTTATAGAAGCCTTTATAAGTCCTTATGGAAATTTTAAAATTAAATCTAGAGCTGTGCTAACTCTGTTTTATAGACCAGCAGAACTGTTTGCCTCTCTCATGTCTTATCATGGTACTTCTCTCTTCTAACTTGAGACTGGTCTATTAAAGGGCAGCTTACCTCTTTGGCAGTTGATAACTTGAAATTACATAGCTTTGCACCAGTCCTACTCTTAGCTCAGCAAAATCCTGCTTGTCACATACACTTATATTATGAGGATGGATGAACTGATATAATAATACACTCAACTCTTTAGAAGAAGACATGACAACTGATATCACAGTGCCTGTATATATAAGAAACAGAAAAATATATATATACATATAAAAAGCTGATAATCCATCCAAGTAGACAATGGTGAGTGCCCTGTTGAGATGTTAGACCCCCTGCCAAGC
Organism: Ailuropoda melanoleuca; assembly: GCF_002007445.2. Lineage (NCBI taxonomy): Eukaryota > Metazoa > Chordata > Mammalia > Carnivora > Ursidae > Ailuropoda > Ailuropoda melanoleuca. The sequence goes on along the minus strand of NC_048228.1, from coordinate 18,907,850 downwards.
ATCAGCTCTGTTCTTTAGATTTCCAGTCCCTATAGTTGACGCTGGGCTCATACCTAAATACGCAAGACACTCTTCTAGAGGTGAGAGATCTAGTTGAAAGAGAATTATAGCCTGGACCCACAGTTGGGCAAAAATAATCTTTAGTTAAAGATGTGAGACCAAAGGAGAAATACTGTTCAATACACTCAGGTGATTTGAAAGGTAAGTAAACCACAAACAGAAAAATTCCATTCTCATAATTACCACTTAATTTTCTGCTTCATCTAAGTTAATTGCATATCCTAGTCACATTTTTAAAAGAAGTTGTTTTTGTACATGTTTATAGCCAGTTGCTATCATTATATAATAAATAATGTATATGTATATGGCATTTGTTTTATATATATATGTATATATATATATTACATATATAATCTCACTTGTAAAACATAGATACTTATTTTAAGAAATGAAGGGAAATTTTCTAGCATATACCACACTTCTTAACAAGACACCTGATACCCTATACTTTAATGTGCATAAAAAATAAAAACCCTAAACAGAAAGAAAAGCAATGACCATTTAAAGATTTACATATATTGCAGATATTCTAAAGAAATACAGGAGTATATTTACAAAATATGTTTTAAAAAGAGTAGAAAATTTCACCTAATTAGAAATAATTTAAGTACTACAGAGAAATGACTTATGAACTGCACAACTGGAATTCAGTAAATCTATCAGAAGTACTACTACATAGGGGCGCCTGGGTGGCACAGCGGTTAGGCGTCTGCGTGGCACAGCGGTTAGGCGTCTGCCTTCGGCTCAGGGCGTGATCCCAGCGTTGTGGGATCGAGCCCCACATCAGGCTCCTCCGCTGTGAGCCTGCTTCTTCCTCTCCCACTCCCCCTGCTTGTGTTCCCTCTCTCGCTGGCTGTCTCTATCTCTGTCAAATAAATAAATAAAATATTAAAAAAAAAAAAAAGAAGTACTACTACATAAAAGAGAAACTAAAATGTTGATCGCTGTGCTGTCTCTTGTCATTCACTAGACTTAAGTTTCAAGCAATACAATGTGGACATGATTATTTTAAATTTATCTGCATATTAAAATCACTGCCACCTTAAAAATCTCTTTTATTATCACCATTTTTGCTTGTATTTTATTTATCATGCCTATGTAATCCTTAGAGAAAAATTATAATCACTTTTTAAAAACTCTGCCATTAGCCCTCTGATGAATGTACTGAGTGATCGTCGTTACCTTATAAACTACACAGCATTAACCTGTTTACTGATTGCTCAACAGCTTAGGAGTCCTGCTGAGGCCATGCTGAATCTTCCTGCGAGTAGAAGTTTTCATTGTTAGTGTCAAGGCAACTGCCACTGACTGAAAAAAACACTGCAGCTAAAATCTGATTCACAAGTTAACTGGGCTGAAACAGTTTTTGCGTCTCAGTAATTCATCTAAAAGTTGGCTTTAGTCACCAGAGGAATGAGCCTATATTTAGCTACAAAATGTTTAGATCATGTTATAAAAGCAGCAAAGCCAGTGCAAATGATGAGTGAATTTATACCCAAAGCTTAGACTTTAACATAGTTTGGACAAACAGGACTCTAGAAAGAATCCTGGAATACAGGTTGCAGATGAGTCAAGCTAGTAATATGACATCAGGTTTTCTAGGTTCTGGGACATTAGAGTTTTCCAAGATGACAGACAAGGGGAGATGTTATCATTTATCAGTCTTCAATGCTCAGGAGAGCGACAGATTCTCTGCTGCAGAAGACATACTGGTACTACTGATCACGGTGAATGTCACGTTTACAAAGGAAGGGCTCAAGCGACCTGTGGCTGCAAGCTCCTAAATGGCGCTTATTGTTTTGAGAATTGGGGGATTAACAGAAGTTCCCCTACTAAGTTCTCCAGTTAGAGACACATTTGTGCTTATGGTTTTCATTCTGATAACACAAATAACTTCATGGAGAGTTAAGCTTGTCTCCAATACATCAGTGTCCTTTATATACTAATTCCACAAACATTGAACTGTGTCTCTAGTATGTATGAGGTTTGTCCATACTAACAGATATAAGGATATAGATAAGAATACATATTACATATGTATTATATATATATTATATATATAGGAATATAGGGATATAAAATCTATCATTTGGTCTTACGGAACAACCAGAAACATAAATCAAAATTAAGTTTCTGTGAAACACGCTTTAACAAAAGCATAGGTACGATTATAAAGCAAGGATCCTTAAGACGTGGCAAATCCTAGCAATTGGGGTGGTGGTGGGGGGATCTTCTCATTTTCAAAGGAAGTATGTTCACCTGTAGGTAAAAGAGTTTCACTCAACACTCATCTTTTTGGTGTGATAAAAGGAAGAAAAGTTAGCACAAATGCAACATATGTGGACTCTATAAGAGCTCACTGATGAATATATTAGCTAGTAAGTAACATGCACAGTGGAGCATTTTATCAACTGATGCCCAATGCCAGTAAGGCCAGGAGTCCTTTCACATCTTGTCACTTATTCATTCATGATGAATTCCTGCTACTTGTCCCATTCTAGGCTTCACAGAGGGCTCCAGACCACTGTTACCTGGATTCAGGATGTTACACTGTACAAAGGACTGTCAACAACAGAGGAGGAAATAATAAATTCGCAAAGAATAAAAGAAAAGAGAGGAAAGAATTATAAATTCTTTCTGGTGGTCAGGGAAAACTTCACAGATGAGGTGTTGTTTGAAGAGGAACTGACATAAATGAGGAAGTTAGCCAGAAAGAAACGTGGGACAGGAATGCCCTGGGGCTCTAAATGGAGAAAGGAGAGAGAAAGGGAACAAACGGATTGAAGTAGGAATCTCAATCTCTTCTAATTTGGTCCCAATATTGCTTCCTTCTATTCTTCGCAATAAATACTCATGGTATACCTTACCACTATTGGGACTTCCAGAAGCTACATTCTCCCAAACACTATCAATGTTCCACTTTCTACAACATTCTTTTTAGTATGTAATTATGTGATTATGCTTTTACACTGGAAACTAATAGTAAGTTAATTTCTGGTATCACAACATTTCCCCAAATATCTGAATAAAGAATCATCCAATGAGAACTTAAAAAAAAAAAGAAAAGAAAAGAAACCCAAAACAAAACAAACAAAAAACTAGTGGTTTTTCAAAAAGATAATGCTGAATTAATTTTTACACAGGGTTATAGAAACAATGCTTCTTGAAGGGATGCCTAGGATAGTAATTTCATTAAAAAAAAAAAACCACAAGAATTATTCCTGGCTTTATTCCCAACCTTTTGATTTAATCAATAGTAAATAAGTAATTTAGTGCTTGTTTTTAGGTTTAGCATTTATGCTCACAAGTTCTTCTCCATGCTTCAGCTTGAGTATCCTACTGCCAATGTACCACACTCGTTATTGGACAACAGATCTCTTATGTTTTGCTTGCACTTTTAGTTGGGTCTCTGGAATATTAATGAATAGTTTATTGCACCTGTGTATGCATACACTTGCAAACAAACCCACTTACTTAGTAGGTGTGAAAAAATGTAGCACCATTTACTTTGGTAATTTAATCTTACTTTTTATTGGCTATAAAATGTTCAATGAATTTCAAAATAAAAAATAAGCATCACAGTAAAGCTACAGTAATTCAGATTAATTGGCTGGTCTAAGGAGCCATATTTCTTTTTTTTTATTGAAGTATTATAATTAACATACAATATCCTATTAGTTTCAGGTGTACATCATAGTGACTCAATATTTTTATACATTACAAAATGATCCCCATGATAAGTCTTGTTACCATCTGTCACCATACAAAGTTATTACAATATTATTAACTATATTCCCTGTGCTGTATATTATATCCACATGACTTATTTATTTTATAACTGGAAGTTTGTACCTCTCAATGAGCAGCCATATTTCTGAATTATAGAAGATTTTTCTAAGGAAAGGAAGCTGTATTTTATTTTAAATAAAAGGTAATAAAGCCTTCTTTGCCTCATTCTGCCAGAGTTCCATTAAGAAATACCTAGGAACCTTACATCAGCATGCTACATGCAAATTACTGTGTTAAGTACTTACTTGAAATCTTACTTACACTCACTTTTGAAGCACACTGCCTATCTAGAATAGAAAGACACACCTAGGCCTAGATCACTCAAATTACTATCAATTTAAAAACTTATTTATTCATGTATCTGTGTGTTACTTATGCCACCTTCCAAAAGGGATGTGAGACAGCTTATCAAATAATCCAAATTATCAAAATTCCTCACGTACCTATGTTTCTTATTCAGGCTAACATGAATAGAAGGAATAACAAATTTATACTTAATTGCTACCCACAAAAATCTTAGATTGCCTCCATTTTTTTTTAATCACAACAGCTCAGGAAGATAAAATGTACTTGAATTTAATAACTGTTTACTGAATCAAAAAATATTTATTTGCTGCTTATTAAGTGCAAGCCACTGTGTTAAGTGCTTAATTTACTGAAGCTTGGTTTAGTCATTTGGTTCAATGGAAATTTTTTTCAATAGACAACTAGGTTCTCAGGAATATAAGGCTTAATTTAATTCATTCCCTACAGAACTACAAACTCCTAATTCACAGTTAATAGTTGTTTTATCACAATTCAGCAATAAAATAGTATGATCTTTAGGATGTGGATCTGAAAATTAAAAAAAAAATCTTACATATAATATTCATAGGAATCATTATTGAGAGCAATTCTTCCCTGGAATATAAATATTATTATAACACAAATCAGATTTAGCATTATGTCAAAATGTAAAGCATCTTCAGATACTCTGGATCTGGGTGTCTATAATGTGTGGGTTTTCTTTCACTGAGAGATTTCTTCACTTTGCCTCTCAAAGAATTCTCACTCTGGTTTTTCTTTTGTATTCCTCCCCTCTCCCTGCCTCCAACCCCAAAGGAAGAGGGTGTTACAGACATTCTAAACCATCTTGAGACTCTAAAAAGGAAACCGCAGAATGTCTCAATGTCTTGTTACATTTCCAACTCTAACATGGGATGCTCGATGGATAGACTGATGGATGGTGCTCTTCTGCATATCTTTAATGTTGGAGAAAAAGAAGGAAAGGTGAGTCTCTAGGAGGTACTTCTTGAAAACAATGGAAGAAGAGGTGGTAGCAGAATCCTATTTAGATGACCACTCAGAGGTTGTCTATTTAACTATATTATTCAAGCCTGGAGTATACCTATACTCAGCTCTTCACTACATAAAGATCATAATAAAAAAATTCAGCTAGTATCATATATTCCCCAAATATATTCAATATCAAGATTTGTATTTTGCTTAAACAAATTTTCAGATTCAGCAGTCCTTGGGGGAAAAGGGAGGAAAAGAATTTAGTGAAAAATATTACAGGTTGTGGTAGTGTAAAGGAAGCCAGCCTAGAATTTAAAATTCCTTAGTGAATCTATGAAATAGAGACTCCCCATGCAGATAACTAAGTTTCTTTTAAACTCCCATTTGTATCTCTTAAATATCTACTTTCCATTTATAAAATGTTTCCTATATTAATTCTTTATATTGAAGCTACTTTACTGCCTGGTAACCAAATTGGAATAGATTAATATAAAATAGGAAGATTTTCACACATAAATGAATTCTCACCCTCTTAAGGAAAACATCAGTCCTACCTTCTTACACTGTTGGTGGGAATGCAAATTGGTGAAGCCACTCTGGAAACAGTATGGAGGTTCCTCAAAAAGTTAAAAATAGAACTACCCTATGACCCAGCAATTTCACTATTAGGTATTTATCCAAAGGATACAAAGATAGTGATTTAAAGGGGCACATGTACCCCAAATTAACTTTATTGTCTCCCAACACCTGCTACTCCTCGCATATCCCAAATCTCATTTAATAGTACAATTGTATACAAAGCCAACCAACCCAAAAACCTGGCTAATCATCCTTGACTGATTTTATCCACTTTTCTCCAACAATTAATAAGCTCTGTTAACTTTGCCTTTAAATATTTCTTGATTCACAGTACTTTTTTTCATCCCTTCTATTGCTGTCATGGCCATATAATCTCTCAAACTGGAGAAACATATTGATCACCCTCCTCCCAGTTTTATCTCCCTCCACATTGCAACTACCATGATCTATCTAAAAAGCAAATCTGACCATGTGACTTCCCTGTTAAAAGCAACTTTCATGGCTACCCATTCCCTATGTCAAGGCTTCTCACTAGGGTCACCTTACGTATGTGCTTCAAGTGCAGTGTTCAGGCATCAGTGACCTTTTTTCAAAAAGCTAAGGTTCATTGGCCTGGAGCATAGTTCCACGTTCTTACCATGACATACACAGACCTCCATGACCTGGCTCTCACTTGCAGAGCTCTCACCTTTTTACTCCATACCAGTTGCCTTGGACTTTAACTATATGCATTATGTTTTCATGTGTTTTAGTATTATTCACTGCTAATAATGCCTACATAGCCTTGGTTTTGTTTTCCTTGAGTTTATACTTTCTTCGAGAGAGGCCCTAAACTTCTCCAGGAAGCCTTTTCTAAAACCCACTCACAACACACTGTGCTTACTTGATTTAAATTTCATATGACACTGAGACCATCTGCTATACACCTAAATCCCCAACTGTATTTCAAAATCAAAAATAGCAAGAACCATGCCTTGCTAATTTTTTTATATCCTCTATGCCTAACACATGAGCCTATCACAATGCCTGAGATATATTAGTATCCCAATAAACATTACTATGAAGGAGAAAGTACAAATATGAAATCAGTTAAAATAGGGTAATGGAATTCTGAATAATTTTTACTATTAAAATTTTCCTTTAAAGGGGCAATTTTAATTTCCTGTCCTTCTAGTCATTTGCATATTTATTCTTTTAATAAGTATTTACCAAGTGTCGATGTATTAGAGCCTATGTAGTAGAGCCTTAAAAAAAAAAACTAGAAAATACACTATGTATTAAATCATCAGGTATAAGCAAATACTTATGCAATACATAAAAAGACATCAACTGAAATTTTCAAAGCATAAATGCTTAGCTATCACTACAAATAAGTCAGTGGAAACATCAAATGAAAGCAGTTAAGACATTTAAAGAGTCTTCAAAAAAATAACATGTAACCACAGGATGTGGTCAATCCCCAATCAGACCACAAATATCTTGCCACTAGGTCACTAGATTCAGATAAGCCTGTGATTAGAAATGTTTTTTAGCCAGTGCCACACTGAGCTGGCTTGTGGAAGAGAACAAACAGGGTATGGGATTAGTGATTACACAGGGTCATGGTCCTATAAATTTATCCAATATAGCAAATTAAAAAGGGTTCATGCAATACTCTTTTTTTCCCCAAATGCCTGGAAGAATGCCTTTCATAGAAATTATACAGTAAAATAATATATGAATCTGTGCAAGCAGGACAAATGCTACTGATCTTTGCACCTTTGCCATGCAAATGACAGATTCACCTTAATATGAGATCTACATCACTTCTGGGAATGATGAAAGATGTTGAGGAAAAACAGTGAAGTAGAGAAAGATTTTCTGAATTCAGAGTTTGGCTTCCTGCAGGATATAAATAAATTTAGCAGAGGCTAGTAATGATTCCACAAGTACCTCTGGAAGATTCTGTTGTGTTATTTAGTATTCTGATACCAACAGAATTTCTACATATTTTCCTCATCATAAAATATGTTTTAATCTCTATTAGTTATTCTGTGAAATTGCTACATTCTTCTTTCAATATTATCTTGAATTCTGACTAACAACAGGAGAGATTCAGTCAGAAGAGGGAACAATGAAGGAAAGGCTCTCCCCTGGGAAAAGTAAAGTCATCATCCTATAAGCCTGAAATCATCCCTAATTATGGCCTAGATTCAGGAGCAGGAATTCCTTTTGTTTAAATCCTTATTTTTTCCCTAAAGCTCTGAATGTCTAACATTCTTTATACATTGGCAATTTACATGTACAGTTCACTTTAAAAAGCCCAATTTACCCTTTCAAGATGGCACTTCAGTTTTTCTCTTTCTCACTTGTCCTCTCACCCTTGTCTAAATAAGTTTTTTTTCCCCCTTGAACTCCCATAATATCCATTTCCCTCGCTTCCCTTCTGGCCTCCCATAATCCCTTCACCACACTACAGCAAAAGAAGGCTTTGTAAAATGAAATCAGATCATTAAATTTCCTGGCTTTAATCTCTCCAGGGTTTCCCACTGCACAAGTATAACATCCAAATTCCTTTTCTTGGCCTGCAAGGCCTTCTGAGCTCTGGCCCATACCTATGTTATGTGTTACTTTGTATCCCTGTCCCCTAGTCCTCATGATGTTTTAAGCCACACTGGCCTACCTTCTGCTCCTCACCGCGGTCACTTTTTCTTAGGTCTGTACCTATTGCTCACTGTGTATGGAATTTCTACTTATAGATCTTGTTAACAGTTAGGCTTCTGTTCCGACACCTCACAGCAACCCCTCCCTAATCATCCCCTTTAAATCAGCCATCAGCCCCTCATCACTCACCATATATCATCCTGTTTTACTCACAGCACTACAAATGATCTAAAATCATCTTGCTGAGTTTACTTATTTACTTACTTTTTATCTATTTCCTCCTCCCCCAACTACTACAACAGAAAGAAGTTTTGTCTTGTCCATCACTATATTTCCAGAGCTTAGAAGAGTAAATGTAAATAAAAGGCAGGACATAAATGTCTATTGAACGAATTAATTATTAGATTCGTTGGCAATAAGATCGATCAAAAAGAAAAAGCAGATCAGAGCTAAAAAAATTAACTTTATAACAAATATGAATAGAATGTGAAATTGGGTAAAATGAGAAGGTGAGAGGTTAGCCATATAGTAGCTACTTAGCTACTGGCTGTGTGGCTTAGGAGAGTCCCTTCATCTCTCTGAGATTCAGTGTCCTCCTTGATAAAATAACAAAACATAGTACCTAGCTGATGTAAGCGTGAGAGGAATACAGCTGAAGATCATAAATAGTGTCAGTACACAATAGGTACCCAATGAACATTAGATATAATTATTGTTATTTCAATACAGTGAGTCCACTCTGATTAATATACAGCAACCACATAACTAGTCATCATTGTATTGGGTATCAAGTTTACAAATTTAGAAGTAGAAGTGATTAACAATAACTTGACATTTAAGCCACAGATTTAGAAATAGAAAATATCCATAGAGTATGTTTAGGTATCTCTAATAATTTTTTGTGGTAAAATGATTTTTTTATTGTGGTAAAGGACACATAACAAAATTTATCCTTTTACTCACTTTCAACTGTGCAATACAGTGGCATGAAACACAATTCACAATGTGCAACCATTACCACTATCCACTTACAAAAAATTTTATCACCCCAGAGCTCTGCACTGATTAAACAGAAACTCCCCATTTCCTCCTCCCACTCAGCCCCTGCTTCTATGAATCTGCCTATTTTAGATACTTCATATAAGTGGAACTATATAATATTTGTTTTTTTGTGTCTGTCTTACTTCACTAGGCATATTTTCAAGGTTCATCCACGTTGGGCATGTACCAAAACTTCATTCTTTTTAAAGGCTGAATAATATTCCACTGTATGTATATATTTTATTAATCCATTTATCTGTTGATGTGCATCTGGGCTGTTTCCACTTTTTGGCTATTGTGACTAATGCCTTGGTACATAAGTATCTGAGTCCCTAATTTCAATTCTTTTGGGTATATACTGAGAAGTTAAATACTGTAATTCTGTTTAACTTTTTGAGGAACTGCTGAATATTTTCCAAAGTGGCTGCACTACTTTCTATCCCCACCAGCAATGCACAAGGGTTCCAAATTTTCCATATCCTTGACAAAACTTATTTTTTATAATAGCCAGTCTGATGGGTATAAAGTGGTATTTTACAGTAGTTTTAATTTGTATTTTCCCTAATGATTAGTAATGCTGAGCATATTTTCATGGGCTAATTGGTCATTTGTATATCTTTTCCCAAAAAAAGTCTATTCAAATGCTTTGCCTAATTTTGAATTGTATTATTTTTCTTATTGGGTTGTAGGAGTTCTTTATACATTCTAGATATCTGGATATTAATCCCTTATCAGATATATTATTTACAAATACCTTTCCCCATTCTGTGGGTCATCTTTTTGCTCTCTTGGAAGTGTCCTTTGATACACAATTTTTTTCTGTTTGCAATTAGCTATTTATTATAAGGGATACAAATGAATGATCAGATGAAGAGATACGTCGGGCAAGATCTGAAAGGGTCCTCAGCACAGAAGCTCCAGGCTCTGTGGAGTGTGCCATCCTGTCAGCACATCAATAGATACACTTTTTTTTTTTTTTTATGAAGTCCAATTTATCTTTTTTTTTTTCTTTCCTTGCCTGTACTTTCAGGAAAACATTACCAAATCCATGTCATGAAGATTTTTTCCTGTTTTCTTCAAAGAGTTCTATAGTAAGATCCTCTTATAAGAGTTCTACAGTTTCAGCTCTTACATTTAGGTCTTTGATCCATTTTCAGTTAAGTTTATATATGGTATAAGGTAAGGGTCCAGTTTCATTATTTTGTAGGTTATTCTCTAATGATTTTGGTATAAGGTGGGAAAACAGCTGAAAGAGCTATCAAAGTTTGTATACATCTATACAGATTAACTAAAAATGCATTCAAAGTTTCTTTTTATATACAGATTATAAAAAAATACAATATATCTGTTACCAAAATTTTAAGCAATTCACCTCTAAATATCTCACACAATGTTCTGGGAGAATTTGTTCACACCACTATAGCACAGGACCCTCTCCACAAGGCAGAATTCATGCAATTCTACCCTCTCTAGGGTAGTATCTCTATGGACAATATTAAATTGGCTTTTATGCTGAAGTTTAGAGAAACCATTTGTAGCAACAACAAAGTACATATATACAAATAGATTCTCCTAAATTGTAAATATTTTAAATAGCACCAATGAAGCAAGTTTATTCTTGTTTTTTTTTTTATCGTGAATATAATCCAATTTGTTAAGACTGCAGTTCTAAACAGATCAGAGAATTCTCTGCTCAGGCATATGTATCTCTATTCCTTTTCCACAACTTCACTAGTTGAACCCCAGATTGCAATTCTCCACAATTTCAAAAGAGCTGAAATAACCTGCTGACATAACAAGGTATATATCAAACCTTGTCATTTGATGAATCACTCCTATTGCAAACTTAATGCTATATCACTCAATAGATCCATAAATTTCCATTCATTTTTCTATGGGGCATTAAAATATTACTAAAAATAAGGCTATAATGTTTCATTCCTTGTAATCAATTTTAGAATAACATTATTCTTTATGAAAAGATTTTAAATAATTATTCTAGCATGAAAAACACAAGAATAACAGGTTATTTTGAGATGTTTGATAAGAAGCAATGCTCTTTATCAACTAGGAGAAGGGCATCCATGTTTGGCGCAGCACAAATAAGTATAAGGAAGAAATGAATAGAAAATGTAAAGATGAACACAACTTAGGAATAATGCAATAATAAGACTTAGATACTCTCAGTAGCGTTCAGAAAAATATTTGTCATCCCCAGGGTCTGGTCAGACTTTGAGCAAATTTTTGCTCTACCATATATTATTCTTGGGGAAGTTATTAAACTTCTTTTTCCATCATTTATATAGTAACAAGACCAATAGTTGTTTTGAGTTTACATACGATAAAGCTTATAATAAACTCAGAAAAATAATTAGCATATATTAATAGCTCAACAATGACACCTATTATTACAATGATAGAAAAGCATCAACTTTTGCTGTGTCAACAACTGTTATGTCTTGTTTCTATTCTTGAAGGTAATGCAGCATGAATAGAGTTTTGCAATGAAATGTCTATGTATAACCTGAAGAGAATAAATTGTACCCTGTTCTAAATAAAAATACAGAGAACCATATATTTTTAGAGCTTTTTACCTAAGATACAATTTATTCAATTGCCTTATTTAGCCAGAGACACTAAAGCACAGAGAAGTTGTACATCCAAGGTCACACAAATAGGCTATACATTTATAATAAGCAAATTTATTAAAATTTCAGGGTTTCAAATTTCCACCATCTTTTTTTGACAGATTCATGCAATAAAGTATAAAACATAAATGCTTGTACCCCGAGTTCCATCAACAAGGAAAAATCATAAATGGGTACTCAAACTTGGTAATTATAAGCACATACTTCATAGCATAAAAATTCATCTTCCCTAGGTCCCACCATCACAACTTTTTCGTATCTAGCACTGCATACTTGTTTCCAGGCACCTCTTTCTCATTATGTTTTGCTCTTCACTTTGTGAGGCCAATCAACTGCTTAAAGACAAGATGTATTCAACGGCTTAAAAGAGCCATTATACCTGACCCTTGGTCTTTTGAGAGATTAGCCTAGTTCTGCTTCCTTTGTCTTTGGCTTGCCATTTGTGTCATTAATGCAAGATGTACATACTTCCACTCCCATTGCTAAAAAACTGAGCTGGAGTCATCAAGGTGGCCAATATCAACTGTGATTTTACACTGTGAGGTTATTTGCCACAATAGCTGACATTTAAAGAAAAAGGTAAGATTTATTAAGTACTTCCTTTGTTGGGGCACTCTGTGATTGCCTTATTTAATCCATTCAAACATCTTATGAATAATATTATGTCAATATTAGAGAAGAAAAACATGAGGCCTGGCAAAGATAAACTGCAGAAAATCACATAGCTAGAAATTAGCTGATATGGGACACATATATGGTGTCCATGATTTATATATCATGCTCTCAGCCACATTGTTTACTGCATCCTACAACGATAAGGTATCGAAACCAGCATATTTAGTTTTTACCAAATTTCTAGGCACACTTTCTATCATAGGCTATATTACATATAATATTTATTTTACATCAAATTTATGGAATTGCATTTGCTACCAGAAAAATATAGAAAACAATAAAAATGAAACTGCAAACCCTAAAATGAACATATAGGACAGTAAATGACATTTATCTTGAAAGCTTAAGCCAATGCTAAAAATAAAATTTAAATATCTGAAAAAGAGAAATCAAAAATTATCAATCAACGTTCTACTATAAACAAAACTGCTATATAGTTTTGTTTATGTTTGGGGAGGGAATTTGGTTTTAGGACAGCGGACATGTAAAGAAGGCTTCTCTGACTTAGCTACAGGTGATCTGCCTTAGAGGGTTAGGTTAACTTTGATAACTATTTGTTCTGTATCCCTCCTTGTCACTTGGAAAGCTTCTGTATAGACATTGGGTTTTTATTCTCTGTGACCTACCTCATTCCCCTCATATTTTCAAAGAAAGGAATATTTATAGAAACTTCTAGGTCAGGTTGCTTCAAAGTTGCCTTGGAGAAAATGCCAGTTAGACAACTGAAAAGATTTCAGATTAAAATACTTATAGAAATAAAAAAGAAAAATATACATTTGCATGTTAGTAAAAATGAACAAAGATCCCTAATTGTTCTGAGATCTAGACTCTGAATATCAACATAGAGAGTGCCAATGTTAAAAAGGCGTATAATAATAGGAAAAGTAAGCTAATTAGAAGTCTGTGATTTGCATTAAAATACTTTCTTTCATTAAATTTATTCTTTTCTTTTAAGTAAGGAGTTCAAAATTGCTGATAGTTCATCATCTAAGTTGACAGATAATTAGAAAACTTAATCTGTATTCTTCACATTAGTTAAAAAAAATCCTGGAAACTACATGAAGACAGACAAAATTAAATATCATTATTTTTCCCAATAATATTCACAAAAGTAGAAACAGTAAGAAAAACAAGTTACATGATTTTTAATATTTTAATTATTAATTAAATAATAATTATTATTTATAGCTTTCCAATTTCTTTTTATAAAATCTATCTATAGCTATCTGTCTGTTGGTCTAGTTATCTACCTATATTACACATTTTCTATGTGAGATGCTAGTTTTATAAATGTTATTAACAGAACACAGACTACACTAGAGAATTGTGAAAACCAATTTGGGCACAATACATTCAATTAACTCTAAAAACATATTTTCAAAAAACTTCAAAAGCCTACATCAGTCTTGTTTATGTGGAGAGACATGTTTACCCTGATTCCTGCAAGACTGTTTTACTTCCAGACAGGTAAAAACCAGGACCATAATAACAGTCCTCAAATAAAAACCAAAACAACAGACTCAGTATCTGTTTTTTTTTTGTTTTTGTGTTTTTGTTTTTGTTTTTTAATTTAGCTATGTTACCCTTCAAGAGATGGTCCCTTCTTCCTCTCCACAGCATGGTTTAGTAAACCAGAGAATGAACTGTTTTATTATAAATGTTGGCAGGTAAAGGGAAAAGTGCCTGGAAATACATCATTAGCTGACAAAGACTGATTGATCTTGAAATCTTATTTTTACATTGAAAGCCCTTTGAAACCATTTAGAAGATTAAAAAAAATGGTAAAAGTGAACATCTCTCATACAAAGAAAAGAATGCTTAAAATATTTACTAGTAGCAGTTATAAGCTGGTAGATGGGATGAAACAGTCATTAACATACACATACATAAATACATACACACACACACACACACACACACACACACACACACACACACACCAGATCTCTAAGGAAGCTGATTTTATTATAGGGAACTGGAATTGTCTGAGGTGACCTTTTTGATACTAACCAATTTATTCAGAAACTACAATTATGTTTCTGATTTGCCTGAGCATTTTGGTACTGACTTCAATTCTCTCCTTTTAACAAAAACACAACATATGAGGGTTTGAAGGAATTACCAACCATTTCCTCAACTGAGCTCCCACTTGGCCCTACCCTGAATACTACAGTAAAACACACTAGGCCGAAGGGGAATCTGCAGGTAAAGAGACAGAGAAAGAGCAAAGACCTTGGCTCAGCACTATAGTGAAGTGATTCCAAGTATAACCTTCAGACACTGTACGATTAAGTAACCAGAAGCTTCTGGATAACAGGTGGACAGATTTTATGGAATTATCTCTATAAATTTTCAAATGCCCACATTTGAACTGATATAAATCCAGACTTACTCTTCTTCTCTCTTACCTCAGAGAAAGGCGTCTCCCTCCTTCAAAGATCAAAGGCTTCAGATATGACCTTAGTTTGTTCCTGCTTTTTTCCTTCTGAACTTTACTCTTTAGTCCCCCCTCCCCCGACTCTCACTTCTTTTTCCTGGGTCTTAAATACCCCCTTCTTCATTGACTTCTTTTAATTAGCCTAAAAATGAATCTCCCAACAAAATCTGTCTACCCTCATTCTCTCTCCTAATATTAAGCTCCCATGTTTTAACTAGCTCCAGCCAATGTCTCGTGGACATCCCAAAGGCATTGTGCAAAAATATATTCATTTTAGTCTACCTTCTCGTATTATAGTTACTATTTACATAGCCGCCACCTCAGTTAAGCTAAATTCCACTTTCTTCCTCACCACAACATCATCCAGTGGTTTATCACATTCTGCCAAATTCTAGCTCCAAAATACCTCTGGACTTGATCACCTCCTCTCCATTCTCTATCCCAAAGTTAGTGCTTCACCATAAACTACCAGATTGCCTCTTACGGCCAAATTCACCTCTTCCTTCTATAGATAGATTCTCCATATTGCTGCTATGTTATTGTTCTAAAATGTATAATGACTATATTAGATTCCACAAATAGCACCCGAATAAATTATAAGGTTTTAGAGCCCAGAAAGGACTGCTAAGATAATTTGCTCTAGCACAGAACAATGGGATAATATTTCCAAGGACATCAATCACTAAGAGATCTAGTGTCAGAATCTGAAAGTCCTGATTCCTCATCATATACATGTCAAAGCTTACTTCCAAGTTTGAGTCCTGGTTTACAAATCGAGACACTTACTTTTCACTTTCAATACTATTCAATCACTAAGTGCGCTTTCAACCATGTGTCTACGTTATAAGGAATTTGTAAAGCAAAGTATGTTCTGGAATCTAGAAAAGTTTTAACAAAAATGCTTTACTGGACAATCCTCACTGAGGACGGTATTTCTCTCTGTTGACGTCAATGGAAAAATGCTAGGACTATTTGCCAACTCTCAAACTCTGTTAAATATTAAATATGCATTTAAATATGGCTAGAAAAAATTGTACATGAAAACACGAATCCAGTAGACAGCAGAAAGATGCTGTCGTTCACCACTACAGGGTTTGAGAACTCCAGAAAAGTTCTTATAAGCCTAGTTCTACGGATATGTCATCTTTGTAAACAGCATATGGTGGGATACACAGGTGGAGCAAGTGGTGGAAAAAAAATAAACGGAGCATCTGTGCACTCACTTCTTCAAGTTTTAACAGCCAATTAGGTTTTCTACACTAATATTTATAGCTCCACAAAACTCTGGTAATAAATGTAATTATTTTCCCTTCTGGAGAATATTAGGCTGTTAAACTAGGGGGTATATTCTATGCACTTGCTGTTTCAAGGAACTTAAAAAGGACAATTGTTTATTTGAAGACTGTCATCCATTCCTTAGTAGAAAAGAGACATATTAATGCTATCTGCCTGTATGCTGACTGTTTTCATGAAACAAAATGTGCAACTAGAGAAATGCCTCATTTTCCTGGCATCATTAGGAATGGGGATATTTTCTTAACTTACTTTTCCAAAAAAAAAAAAAAATTCCTTTAAGTTACAAAACTCAGTTTAACTATTTTGATGGTCACACAAATGTACTTTGAATACCTCTGAGTTCTTAATATACAAAATATAATTTTTTTTAATGGCTCAGGATCATGATTATGATTATAGAATTCTGTGTTCTCCACAGTTTTTGGTGCATAAGAACTACAGAGGTGAGCAGAAAAATTTGCTCCCACACTAAGCCCTCTCAAACCACAATGTTTTTCTGGTTCTGCTTTGTTTTTTCCCCTCATTTAAAAATGTGCTTATTTCCTCCCTCAGTCAGGCAGTCAGTCAGCTCTTTCTTCCTTTTGTTCCTGCAATCAGTGTATCAGCTTCCTGGGGCTCATTGGTCTCTATTTCTCCTCTAGAATTCCAGCTTCTAATTGTCAGGGGGTTTGGATAGATCATAAAACCTGTTAAAACGTATGAAGTCGATATACTCTGATGGAGTGCCTGGGATTCTTTATGGATGAAGCTCATGAGCTTTAGAAAACATGTATTTTTGACAAAAAAAAAAAAAATATATATATATATATATAAAGACCTTTCTTGCTTACTGAATTTCTAATAAGTGGAGATTTAAAGCAAATACTGCGTTGCTTTTTTTTTTTAAGAGAACAAATGTCAATCTCTAATAAGTATCCTCTAGCTAAAGAAGATATCCAGACATCAACTAGTAAGTTCTTTTAATATTTTAATTTTTGACATTTCAAGAAAACACAGAAAATAAAACTCTATATTCACAGCTTCCCCAAGTTTAATCCTGTTTACATACTGACATATTTGTTCCCAACCTCCCTTCACCTGATTTTTTTTAAAGAAAAAAAATCAATTATTTTTAATTTTGCTCAATATAGAGAATTAAAACAATGCAGAAAAGTACAAAATAAAAGCAAAAAGAAGGAAAATGTATTCCAAATCCACAAACCAGAAATTGTGTGTGTGAGGAGTGTTTGTGAAAGATATATAGATGATAGAAACATAAAGAGACATTTAAAAAAATGGACTCATCTTATTAATCTTAATTTACAAAATATTAATTAAATTTGAAATTAACAGAAGAAAAAATAATTACAATGAATTTTTAAATTCAGGCACATTTCTTAAAAGGTTAACTGTTAGCAGGCATATTTCTTAAAAGGTTACTCTGAAGTTTTTAAAAAAGAGAATTTTGAACAAAAATTAAGAGGCTAAGAATAATTTTTAACTACATGCTTTAATTTACATAGTATCAACAGACTCCCTGCTTTTAATGACAGATAAGGGCATTAACATTCTCATGTTCCCTTCTTTTTTTTAATTTAAAAAAATTTTTTTAAGATTATATTTATTTACTTGACACACAGAGAGTGCACATGCCAGAGAGCCCAAGTGGAGGTCGGAGGTGGGGGAGAAACAGCAGAGGGAGAGGGAGAACAGGCTCCCTGCTCAGCAGGGAGCCCTGAGAGGGGCTTGATCCCAGGATCCTGGTATCATGACCTGAGCAGAAGGCAAGTGCTTAACCCACTGAGACACTCAGGTGCCCCTGATGTTCCCTTCTAACACCCCTCCCTCATCTATTTTGTTAATTATGTCATAAATTCTAAATTGTCTGGATTTATATATTCACATTCTGTTGGTTGTCAATGATTCCCAGAACTGTTTAGTATTCACGTCATCTCAGAGAGGATTAAATGCTCATAGCCAGACCTTTTACCACAACCTTTTTCATTCATGAATTCTTCATTTTGATTCATTCTCTGGATTTCCATTTTTCAAGTAGTTCCTCCAGGTCTCCCCCACCAGCCCTCACCCTGGCCCTCTAAGAGCCCAGTAAATTTCGTATTGTGGGAGTGTTCTTATATTTGAGAATTTTTACACTGTCTTTTCTCTTTTCAATGGCTTCCGACTGCCTGGATGCCTAAAGAATTCTCTCTTCATCTTACAAGTGTTATCGGCCTAACTAGGACACATCTCAGATTCATGTTCTGATTCAAAATTTCCTGGAACATATTGTGCTTTTAATATACAGATTCAATTCTCTCTTCATTTTATAGAAGTTCTCTTGAGTTATATATTCTGTTCCTTATTTTGGGTTTTCTATTCAGAGACACCAATTACTCTTATGTTGAATTAGCTTTAGCTCTGTTCTACTCTATTAGATTTTCTAAAATTACAATATTCTCATCTCTTTCATCCACATACACTATAATTATCACAAATCTTTTTACTATGTTACTAATTAGGTAATCAGTGGTGTTTTTCAACTACCTCATATTATGTCAGTCACTTATTTGATAATGATACACATTTGGTCCTCAATTTGTTTCCTCAGGTATATGATATCCCTTTTATCTTCTAGGCTTTGGGTTCTTAATTTATTGAATGTGTTCTTAGTAAGTTGTTCTTTAGTGTGAAGGAATTGGGGGATTTTCTTTGGATTATTATATAGTGTTACTGTTTTTTTCTTTGGATTCTTCGGTGTATACTATTTTTATTTTTTCGTTTAACTCTAGTAGGTTTGTATAATTACTTGCATAAGTGCTGTGCCATAGCTCCCCCCACATTCTCCCACATGTCTGGGCATCTCAGTCAAGCCTTTGTATTTGCTCTGAAAGAGTATGCCTGATTTGAGTATCTCCCCAACATAAATAAGACCACATGCTTCCTCCCCATCTTCCAAGCTACTGACTAAGGGCTGTGGTGTTTCACACTCCTACCATGTTTCTGTAGCTTGAGAGAATGATAGGGTGGAAAGAGTTGCAGAGTCTGGCTCTGTGGTATATAGTCTTTCCTAGAATACCCGGGGTGCTACTCTAAAGTTAAGGTACATTCTTTGTACCAAATTTCAACCCCTCTCATTGGAGAAAGACACTTTATTCTCACTGAAAGATATCCTCATATATTGGATCATTTTTTCAACAATGAAATGCCCGTTCAATTGTCATAATCTGCCCTTTTGTCCACATTTCCCCTTTTATTTATTTATCCACATCTTCTGCTTCAAACACTTTTCAGTCGGAGGAACAAAAGGATAAGCATTTACTAAGTTTGTTTCTTTAAATATCCGGATATTTGTGAGAATTGCAGGATTGGGTCAACTCAGTGGTACAATTCTACAAGTACAGAGTGCATTTAAGAACTAAGCTATACTATGCTTCTCTGTTCCAATTCGGAATCATATGCTTTTTATACTGGAGACAAGGTTTCAAATGTATTGCTTTAATTTAGGCCCCATTCCTTATTTGGATCATATCAGTTTTGGGGTTTTTGTTTGTTTGTTTGTTTTTAAGTCTGAGCTAGTTTTGCTTATGTGGTAGGTATTAGGCGGAGGGGTGGGGGGGAAGACAGATTTTTAAATACAGTTTCAATATGACATCTTAAGCAAGAAAGTTTACTAAATCTTTTTTAAAGAAAGGATTTTAATAGAACTAAAAAAAAAAGAGAATTTAAAAATATAAAGATGCATCCAAATATATTTCATCTTTTTTTTTCTTTCTAAATACTTGCCAAAAAAAAAATTCCTAAGATTTTTAACTGGGAAGTTTAGGAAGAAATAAGAGTTAAAAAGCTATTTTCATGTCAACTCACAGCTTCTAAAGTAGTAAAGAGCAATTTGAACAGGCTTATTCTTGCCTTTCACAGAAAGTAACATTGAACCACTAAACTACAGTTTGCTACCACTGTTAAATAATTTAATTACTATTACAAATTCTCAAAAACTGAGCTCATTTGAAGGATGAAAAATAATTTTTAAAAGGAAAAAATCTCTTAAAAAATAAAAACTTCCTTCTCCAATAAGCAGGGAATTCCTCTTGATTTTAACTATGTGAGAAATGGAAAAATTAGGACCCAGGTGTGAGTGTACCAACGTCCTCTTCCCTCCTACACTGATGTAAGAAAGGGCCAGTTTAAAAACATATATAGGGGCGCCTGGGCGGCACAGCGGTTAAGCGTCTGCCTTCGGCTCAGGGCGTGATCCCGGTGTTCTGGGATCGAGCCCCACATCAGGCTCCTCCGCTATGAGCCTGCTTCTTCCTCTCCCACTCCCCCTGCTGTGTTCCCTCTCTCGCTGGCTCTCTCTATCTCTGTCAAATAAATAAATAAAATCTTTAAAAAATATATATATATATAAATACATATGCCATTGAATAAGATATAAAAGCTCCAAGAGAAACTTTTCTATGGACAGGGATAGCTACCCAAGTGATATACAATGGTTCTGAGTCTTTCCTAAAATTGTTGCATCTTTTCCAGGTTTGCATACTCCTTTTTTTTTTCTGAAATTACCACACCCATTCCCAAAGCAACATCATGCTCGCCTTCTACTTACCCTTAATTCCTTTCGCATAGTGGAAATAGCCTGACATTTTCAAACAGAACTTTATTAAAAACTAGAAAATTTTTTCATTAAGATAAATATTTACAGTCACTGTTTTAAAAAGCCAACTTCATAGGGGCGCCTGGGTGGCACAGCGGTTAAAGCGCCTGCCTTCAGCTCAGGGCGTGATCCCGGCGTTATGGGATCGAGCCCCACATCAGGCTCTTCTGCTATGGGCCTGCTTCTTCCTCTCCCACTCCCCCTGCTTGTGTTCCCTCTCTCGCTGGCTGTCTCTATCTCTGTTGAATAAACAAATAAAATCTTTAAAAAAAAAAAAGCCAACTTCATAAAGTATAGGATTCCCAAGTCGAGATTTTCAGTTAGTGGCACAGAAGAGCTTTTTTTCATCCAGTAGATTTTTATCCTACACATAGTAAGGCCACATGTGACGGGCATAGCTGCCTAAATACCTATTTGTTTGCCCTTTCTCCTGGGTCCCAGGATCCACAATGGAAGGCACTACTTCATTTTCTAAAACAAAAGAGTAATCTTTTGTTCATTTTGTTTTATTTTAAGGCCAAATACCATGACCCTTAGTAATTAAACTTTTTTTTTCCCCACTCAAATTTCTTTGACATACTTAGTCAATTCAAAAAGCAGTAGGGAATGACATCTTTGGTGTTCAATGAATAATCTAATGCTCCTTGGTTCAGTTCTTTGACTTCTGGGATATTCTATAATGTCAAATTTGAGCGTTCTTTATGGAAGTAATTTAAAGACAAAACTGAATATAAATAGAAATGATCCTTAATAGCATGTTCATTAAATTGCTACAATATACGAGCACTTTAACATAAAGATAATATGGTAAATTGTGTACTGGTTCTGTAAGACTTACCACATTTTCTTAAACCTATATCTAGTAAGATAAGAGATTTCAGAATAATAATTAAAATCTAAAAATGATCTGATGATTCCTTCCTTAGCTCTAATACTTTGATATATTCTTCATTGTAGTTAAGAGCTCAGACTGAAGGGGCTCCTGGCTGGCTCAGTAGGTGGAGCATGTGACTCCTGATCTTGGGACTGTGAGTTCAAAGCCCCACACTGGACATGGAGATTACCTAAAAACCTCAGACTCAAGAGTAGGTCAGTTTTGGCTCAAATTTAGGAGTTAAAACTTATTACTGTGAAGCTGTAAGTAACTTACTTAACTTCACTAAGGTTTATTATCTGTAAAACGATGATAATAACGATTACTTCATCAGACTGTTGGGATTAAATAAAATAATATATTCAAGGCACTGGATGCAGCCACTAGCACTTTCTAAGCACTTAATTGTCTATAATTAACTTTTAAAGCTATTCTCCAATCTCTGGAATTTTTTTTTTTAAGATTTTATTTATTTATTTGACAGAGAGAGACAGCCAGCGAGAGAGGGAACACGAGCAGGGGGAGTGGGAGAGGAAGAAGCAGGCTCACAATGGAGGAGCCTGATGTGGGGCTCGATCCCAGAATGGTTGATCACGCCCTGAGCCGAAGGCAGACGCTTAACAACTGCGCCACCCAGGCGCCCCTGGAAGTTTTTTATCTTGTTTTATTTTTTTAAAAATAGATCAGTCATCAAACTTTGGTGTGAAAGTAAAGGTAAAATGATTTCCTTACAAAAAAAATAATTTTATTAGTAGAAGGAGCTAAAATCAGTCACTATGATCCTATTTTACCTTTTTGTATCTAAATAATTTTCTAGGAAGGAAAAAAAAAAACAAACGCCAAGTAAGGTATCAAATTCTTACTATGATGGTACCTGATTTTTTTTAAAAAAATCAAATTTCCAGATGAAAACAGAGCTAACAGAAATAGCTCAGACTTCCATAATATTCCATTTCTCTTCAGAGCCATGTATTTTAGGAATAAAAGAGGTGATGCTATCAACAATTTGGTATTGGCCTATAATTTGGGATGGAGAACATCAAATGTCATTGCATAATTTTCCTGACCTTTACATGAGAACCAAAACTCACACTGGCTATATTAAGTAATAGACTTATAGAGGAGGAAAGTCAGAGAAACCCATTTCAAGTTCAGCCAAACCTCTGAGAAACTGGGAAGTCATTAGGATACTATGTTCATCTCTCTTCCTATGAAGATAAAGGGCTCTTATTCAGTGCTTCTCCACATACCTGCTCAACCTTCCTTGATACTAGGTTCTTCTGCATGACTCTGTTTTGGAAATTTTGGAAATTCCCCATAATGCTCACTTGTCCCTGGATTCACTGAGCACATATTTTAACTCTGGTCCCAAATCTATAAGAATTTACAGCTTCAGTCTGTGTCTTGGTTCCAAATCCATGTTGACCTAGCTCCAGTTAGGTGTCCATACCTAATCCAATAAGCTGTGTCCAAAAGGACAGAATCATGTGACATGCAGGGTGGCCTATTTGGGGGAGTGGGTGGGATCTATTCTCCACGATAGAAGGAGGGAGGGAAGGAAATTTGTATATAAACCACAAAACAAAGCATTTAGGACGCATGACTTCCATTTAGTATAGATATCTGTTTGACCTGCATTTATCAAGTTATAATTTGTATATAGCAAAATTCACGTTTTAGTGCACAGTTCTATGAGTTTTGACAAACACATAGAGTCATGCAACCATCACATGCGACTGAAACAGAGGTTTCCATTGTTAACTTTTATCTAAAACTTCTCGAAATTATATATTTCAATATTCCTTTTTCCACTTTAAAGAAACAAGCTTAAAGCTCCTATAGGATCTTTCATTCAGAAAAATAAGTCTTTAAGGAATAACACAAAAATTTTATATATTGATACTTGGACTTGAGTGAATCATATGTAAAACAGAAAACAGAGACTATTTCTGCTAATAGCCTACTTCAGGCTATTATTTAAATAAATAATGAAGAGACTACTCTAATCTAGGACTTAATGAGACACGTAAGAGGTCCCCAGTCTCTAGGGATTGACAGAGTGCCTCTCAGATGAGAAGTCTGTACAGTATATACAGTAGACACTTATTGTCATGAGCTTTAGACAATGTCTGAATTTAGACCACAGCTTGCTGATAAATATACACTATCCATGGCATTCCGCCAAGGGAGAGGTAGAAAAGCTTGGGAGATAATCAAAGGTCACAGCTTTATTTAACACCATCACACACTAAATAGGAAGACAGGCACTCCCCACTGGGGCAGAGACAGCCTGTCCTCTGTGATTGCTCCTCTCTTCCGCAGACTGCCTTTAAAAGGTGGGGCTCACCAAGAAGGCTAAAACAGATCTCATCTTTCATCAAGGGCTTCTAATTTTAAATTGCTGCCATGCTAAATTTTATCTTGAGCATCTCCCTGAGTCTCCACCCTGTTTGTTCAGATATACCATTGGTTTTAGACAAGAATTTCCTAGGGCTGTGAATTTTAATCTGGACCATTTAATACACAGCCTGCATGATGTACAAACAATGTAAGTTAATTAAGATTTTAAAAACCTCAGATATTTGTTTTTTATATATTTCATGTGGGTATACTTAAATTAACATACAAAAATACTAATCTCTATTGGTATCACTCTCTGTGATAACAGAGTCCACTAGGGAGAAAACAAAAACAACTGTTTTCTATGGAAAAAGCTAGAAGTCCTATTTAAATACTACTTAGAAATATGCTGTGGAAGCATTATGGGTGCTACCTGGACTTAATCAGTAAAAATGGCTAATATCATACATTACAAAACTCAATTCCTCTAAAAGGTGAACCAGCAGGATTCCTCAGGATAAATGCTCAAAACCAACACCGTTAGTGGGAAAATCCAGTTGATAATTGCTGTTAAAGTACTTATGGTTTAATATTGGAGCATTTAGGAGAAAATGAAATTTCCAGTTTTACTTGCTACAGCTAAACTTATGTAAGACAAAGGTATAAGCAAAATGTACTTACAAAGACATAGTTCGTATTATCAACTACATGTTAATTTTTTTCCATGCGTTATAGAATACAGATTCCTACACATAGATTCATCTCACCTGAGTGTGCATTTTATTCCCATTGTGGACTAACCTCCTGTTAGCTCAGTGTATGGTGTAGATAGACTGAAATGCCTGAAATGCCTGAATCAGGGCCACCACTGCTCTGATGGTACACGCTACACATCCCTCTACAGACCTGAGAAATCTAAACTATTCTTAGATAATGCTTAATCATTAGCTGGGATGTGGAGAAACTGCTTTCTTGTACTTGCATTATAAAATCCAATGTAATATTAGAGTTGTGTGTGGATATCTCAAGTACTTCCAGCAATCTCTCTCCACAGTCAGCAGAAAGGAGCTCCTTATCTATAGGACGTGGGTCAAGAGTTGCTAGTCTTTCCATGCTCAGTGGAATGTGTCTTCTGGGATCTCAGGCTGTCAGCATCAGAGTACAGTAAGGTCGTACAAAAGTTTCCGGGGAATAGAATGTGAGAAATGAGGAGTGACCTGAGAATCTGGAGGCTCTTGGGGTGACTACAAAAGCAGGGCTAAAAAAGTACAAAATGAAGTGAGTTTAAATGGATTCAAAGCACCAAGACTGGGTGAGTTGTAAGATGTGGGGGGTGGGAGCAGGGGGGTTTTCTGGCCTCCCACTTCACCCTGATGACAGGGATAAAAACCCAGGAGAGGCATGTCTTAGTTGGCAGGCCTCCTCTTTGACTCCAGGTGAAGAGGGTAAGAAACATCTTCAACCAAACCAGGTTATTTATTGTCATTCAAATAAAATACACTTCAACTCTCACTTTTGCTCAAAATGATCTCTGACTACAACTCTTTATCTGTGTAAAAACTTAAACATATTAAAGATGAAATATAGACAATATTTTTCATTCTCTGTTGGAAAAAAGTCTTTTCTCCAAATTCCCCAAGTAACTTTTCCACATTTTTGACGGCATCTTTCTGTCTTGCATTATATCTAATTGCATCAACCATCAAAATCATACTGTGAGCAATTTCACCGCAGAAGCTGTGCCTTTGTCTTTGTATTCCCTATGGCACCTAGTACAGTAATATCACACGTTAGGTGTTCAACAAATAATTACTGACTGACCCAATGAGGTATAAAAGAGGTAGAATAGAAACTTTTTCTTTCTACAGAGAGTTCAGATTCATAATCAGAGGTAACACCCAGTAAATACTTACTCTTAGCCAAGCACTGCTCTGTAAGTTTTACATCAACCAAATCATTTGATTCTCACAGCATTCCTAGGAGTTCTATGGTACTGTTATTTTTGTTTAACAATGGAGGAAAATGAAGCCCTAAAAGATTAAGAGAATTGTTCAAAGTCAGAGAGGAAGTAACTGGCAGAGCTGGGGACCAAATCTAAGCAAGCGAGTTTCAGGACTCAGGAGTCCTGTACTTCACCGCCTCACTCGCTGGCTAATGGAGTAAGAGTGGAGCTGGAGGTAAAAGCATTATTTCTGGAGAAAAGATGACAGATAGTTCCTTGGGGGTAGACAGGCTGAGGCGTGGGTCCTCTTCTCTTTCCTCCATTACTTATTCTCTTCTTTCCCTTTCCTTTCTGTTCTTCTCTCTTTTCCCCCTTATTTTTCTTCTGCTTCAAATATGGTTCATTGCTTTGAAAGCCTTATGCAGGATGGAATAGAGTTTATGGGCAGGCTTGGGATAGCTCAGAATCAGAGGAAGCCTGAAGCAGCAGGCTCAGAAGTGAAGAACCAGGGAAACTTTCTGTCTCCAGGCCAAAGGAACTTCTAGGCACCCCCACCATGAGTCTACGCCTACCATTTTCCATATGGCTCAGGTTTCAAATTCTAGACAGAAGGAGGAGCACCTAACAGGTCTGGCTCAAGTCATGTGCCTACCCCTTAGATCAGGGAGGACAGGACACTTTCTAGGACAGATACGTGGGGCTATACATAATGGGGAAGAAGAGGTGGTCCCACAGTTAAATTGTGGTGATTACCAAAGAAGAGCAAAATAGATACTGGGCAAAAAATTATTCACAATGCCTATTATTATTATGTTTGTTATGTTTAATTGTCCTCCATGTCTTTATTTTTGCCTAATGACCTATTAAACCAGTAATGGGATCACTCACTAATCACACATACCTGCTGAAGCTGAGACCAGGGGCTGAGTCACTCTCCTGCTGTTTATGTGCGTTCCGTCTTGGCTTGCTGTCCTTTCTCATGATCTCACTTTTAACCAAACATTAACTAGGGACTTCACAGCTTATTTTTAGTAACTGTTCTTTAAACATTATGTTTTCAATTCCTTAATCAATAGCTTCCATAACTTTTTCAAGTGAGAAGAGGTAATTAAATAAGTTAAAAATGTGACTATCTGTTCATTAAAATATCTATAGATATTTTAGGAACAGGTACTACTTGAATTTGAAACTTAGAACTTAATAAAAAATAAAAAAGATAACATTTTTGTATAATTAACATAAGAAATTTCAGTTTTGAAGCCGAAACTTTAAAGTGATTTCTTTCCCTAAGCCTCACTGAATGTTCCCGTCCAGCCTCATGTGTGTATATATGCACACATACACATATACACATATATGTATAGATGTATACATACATACACACATATATGGATACTCTTCGTATATGATAAAACATATATAACATATGTCAAATAATTCACAGGTATTCTCTAATTTCATAAAATTTATGCTACCTTATGCGTCCTTATTCTTTTTGAAATTTTGAATCAGAGAACCACATGATGAAAGAAAGACTCATTAAGCAGAAATACAGAATTATCGGAGTTTATCTGATAATGAGTGAACTAAACATGCAAGATTTTAAATTTCCACATAGATAAGCATATAGACCTTTATGCTTAAAAAATAAAAGCAATTAAAAAGCATTTAGTTCCTGTTATGTAGATAACTTTTAAATATTACATCCAGTATTAAAGCGGAGGTAATCATGTTTACGAAGAGAATGTTACTAGCATATAGCAAGACTTGCTCCTATTCTCCTAGACTACTGACTTCTGGCCATTGTTTCCCCGTCTTCAAAGACACTTTTCCTTTGGCTTGGCTCCCATCTGCCTTTTCTTATTTTCCTTCCTACAGTGGACTTCTGTTGTTTTTCACCTACCTGGCATTTATTTGTCTTCTGAGAGCTGCACCCCTTTTTCTTTTTGTAAACTGCTTCATCATCATCCTCTTCCAGCCCCACAGGCTACTGCGTAATTCCCTTGGTCAGAGTAATGGGTTCAGGGATGCACAGTACAACCCAATTTTGGTACAATTGTTGGAATTAACTGGAAAAGGAGGCTTTCTTTGCAAGGAGACTTATTATCATAAGAAAAATGTAAGACTGGGACTGTTGGGGGCCACCATAATGGAAGAATGTGTCTAATAATAAACTAGGAAAGACTACATGGAGTCAACTGAACCTGGACCACTTTTGAGCATATTTGAAACCAGATCTACCTACAGCCTTTTTATTTATTTGAGGAAATAAATTAACTTTTTGCCTGAAGTTATTTTACATTTCTGTCCCTTGCAACATAAAGAGTCCTGAAGAATACATCAACCTTTACATGCTATTGTCACCACTTCCCAGCAAAACTCTAATCTATCTACAAGGTGATTCTATCTACCAAGTGATTCTAGCTCCACTTCTCTCAACAGAACCACCTAGGATGTGAGGTTCTGCTCAGTCCCCATTTTCCTAAATACTCTGTGATTGTGCACATTTGATTTAGTTCAAATGGGACAACTTCTATAAATCTAGAGTTTATTTCTGTATTCAACAAATGAACCATCTCCAACACTACTGAGGGCTGTAACACTCAGAAATTTATAGAAAAGCTCCCCCCCCCATTTTTTCCTATGAAAATGTGCTAAAGAGAGGGATGAAGTTGGTATTCTGTCAGCTCCATGTACAGGGCATGCAGTTAGGAGTAGACCCATAGAGTGAGGGAGGGGTGCAAAAGGTAGACTGAAAAATAACAGAATTCAGAAAATGCTACATTAACATTTGGACTAAAGGGGGAAAAGAGAAAACAAATCATTCAAAACCAAATGCAAGTACATGGTACTCCACCATTTAAGTTCTGCAAGTGTAGAGCAAGATTTCATGGTGGTTGTAGCACTGTCTTCCATGACAGGAAAATCTAAGACCTAACACAGCCACTTATGCTGTGACCTTGGACAAAACAAGAAACCTCTCTTGCCTCAATTTCCCAATCTGTAAAAAAGAATTAAATAATACTATACGGCCTCGTAGAGCTATAGTAGTGCAGCATAAATGAAGTATGTGATAACATGCTTGTCAGGGTTTGGGAAGGGAGATTCATAGTACTTAACAAATTTTTAGCTCTGATTAAGGACAGACACTCCTTTGCAAAAGCCAAATGTTTTTTCCAATAATATAAAGTATTGATAAGGGGAGTTCAATAACATTCATCTAAACAAGTTTAATTTCAGTATGAATCTTTTTATTCTTGGGTTTATTCACATAGTCAGTAATTTTGTTTCATATATATTCATACTTCTCAGTGGAAACCAAGTCAACGTAATTGTCCCCAAAACTCTACATTGCAACACTCAAAACAAAGAATATGGTGCTTCTTTTTAATCCCTCTCTGTTTTCTTTAGGTAAAGAGATTACCTAAATAACCAGAGAACTCCCATGATGAGGTGGCCAACAAGAGAAATAATAACACTGAAGTACAAAGTTACAGAAACAAGCTTTAAGACATCTGAGCACATAGTGTTCTTCCTTCTCTAGGATATCAGTAACTATTGCTTGTAAAGTTTTTCCAAACTCCAGGCATAAATCTTAAGAGTGTAAATACTGTAAGGCCTAAGGCACTATGACTTATCTATTCACCATTTCACTTCTATTGAGTCCCCAAGTGTTTTGGGGTTTGAGACTGTCTGCTAGGCATGTCCTTAGGAAAGGTCCATATTATCACTAATAGCTAGCACACAAAACCAAACGCGCTGATGTCCTGCACCCAGAACAGTGGTTTCTTTGTTCCAGTAAAAACAGGCAGAAAGGATTTCTTACTGCCCAAGAAAATTCCCCAGTTGGGTCAACATATCTGGAAAGGGTTGAATAGTTTTCAAATTCCAAAATAAGAGATTAAAAAGCAAACAAAAGAGTCTTTCTTTCCCGCGGCTCCAATGACAAATATGACCGCTAAAGAAATATATTAGGCCATGTATACATTGCGTGTTTCAATCTTGGCACCTTGTGGGTTTGAGAAAGAGAATGAGAGGAATGACTTCAACTGCCTAAATAATTCGTCATTAGCATCAGGCTCCCAGGGTATCTGAATATCCTACTTTGCTTGCTGGCTAAAAATACATAACCAAATGTCCCTAAGTAAAAGTTAAGATAGATGGTAAATATCAACTTATTAAGCATTCATAACAATAGAGAAAAATCAGTATTTGAATTTAAACACATCATAATTATCACGCTTGAGAACATTAGAATCCATTTTGACCATACAGGCATAGCTACTTCACATTTCTTAAAATGTGTGTTCATAATGTCATATTTTGCTGCAAAATAGATACTTGGCTAAGTAAATCTCCATTTTTAGTTTTGGCAAAAAAATCTATTTCTATGATTCTGAGCATGCTAATTAACTAGTAATTAGGCAATTGGATCTTCAAATAGCTGGCACTGTGGTACCATATGTACCCAAAGTAACAAGTAAATAAAAGAAGACTGAAAATATTCTCTTTAAACTTTCTAAACTCTTCACAAAATAATTGTGTATTCTTTCCAAAAGTTTCCTCATATACTGTTATGTTCAAAAAATATATTAAATGCCTACTATGTGCAAGCACTATTCTAGGAACTGGGGATAAAAAAGTGAACAAAAGAAAAAAAAAAAGTCCCAGCATTCATGGAGCTTACATTCTAGTGGGTGATGTAGATAATTAACCAGATAAATTAAGTTTAATTTTTCCTAGATTAGTAGTGATAAGTGTCAAGGGGTGGGGGGAAGGCAAAGAAAAGAGTTGGGAACAGTTGATGAAGAAAGAATGGTAACTTATAGATGGGTATCCGGGAAAGCCTCCTTGAGAAGGTGACCTATGAGCCAAGCCCTGAGATGAGCCAGGCAAATTTCAGGGATAAGAACATTCAGGGCCAAGGAAATAGGCAGCATAAATGCCTAGTTTGTTCCAAGCTATGAGGAAGGCAGTGCGGCTGGAGCTGAGGTAGGCAGGAGGAAGGTAATAAACAATGACACAACAGAGTGCTATACGCAGAGGAGTGCCATGCTCTTGGATTTTGATAGGATATTTCTCTGGAGGCTGTATTGACAGTAGATGCAGAAAGGTGGGGGCAGAAACCTGGAGACTAGTCAATGTTTTTATGGTGATCTAGGCAAGACAGGACAGCAGTTGGGGCCAAGGTGGTGCTACAGACATGGTGGTAAGTTACCAAATTCTGAATATATTTTGACATTAACAGCAGTTGCTGATCAGATATAGTATGTAAGAGAAAGAGTCAACAATTATTCCAATGTTTTTAGCTTGAACAACTGGGATGATCGAGTTGCCATGAACTGATAGGAGCAGGTTTTGCTATAGGGAGATGAGTAGGTGAGTTTCAGACATTTTAATTTTGAAATGCCAATTAGGCATCCAAGTGGAGATGGTGAGTAGGCAACAGAATATCCAAGTCTGGAATTCAGGTAGAGATCTGAGCTGCAGTTACAAATTTGGGTGGCATTAGTTTATAGATGGAATTTAAAACCATGATACTGGGATGAGATACTTAGGAAGTTAAGTATAAATTGAAAATATAAGATGCCCAAGGACCAAGACCTTGGATCATTCCTATGTTTAGATGTCTAGGAGATAAGAAAATGCTAAAAAAAGGAGATATAAAGGGTAGAAGGAAATTATCGATATGGTAGATCTAAATTACCTCTATGATATTTGAATATATGCATGTTTAATGAATAACTAAAAAAACTTCAAATGCCTTGAAGAGAGGGACAAAACCAAACTCATCATGGGCCCCAGGGACCAGCACTGTACCAACTATATAATAAATACTAAATGCATTTGTTTCATGAATACATGAATGAATAAATGAATTCAGGATCCTCATGTTATTATTGAGCACTTTCTCTTCCCAGAAACTGAGGAAGACACTGGGAAAACAAAGAAATCAGTAGAGACCTAACTGACATAGAAGAGAGATTAACTTAGTAGTAAATTGATTTAATGTCTTACCAAGGGCAGCACCAAGTCAGTAAACATAAACACATCAGGTATGGATAAAAATATTATGTTCTTTAAAAGGAAGAGCAAGTCTCTCTTTAAAGAAATTGAGATTTGATTCCCTACTCTCCTTTTAGCAAGATATATGAAAAATTACAGTAAAAGTTAACAGAAAAGTCATGATTCAAGATGATAAATCTGGTATATAAAAAAACTTTCCATAAACACAACTATCACTACACTAAAAGAGCAAAGAAGAAAAATGAACAATATCATAACATATAATTTTCTTCAAAATTTTATGTTGAAAACCTTTTTCTTGAGGGTTTAATAAAATTCCTGATTGAGGTCAGGTTACTGATTTGGAATTCAAAACATTTAAAATTCAAAAACATTTATGAAAAATCAGACTTTTATTTCTTTCTCAAATATTTTTCAAAACAAAAGAAACTTAAAACAATTATTCTTCTCTGCCAAAATCTTGGCAAATTTATAGCCACACTGACACACACAAAACACATAAATCACTCAAGCACACACACACACACACATACACACACACAAATGGCTTGCTGGATGTCTAGAGAGACTGATGGCTAAACAGAGAGGTAGGTAGGCTGAAAGACTGACAGGTAGATACACAGGCATAATAAAAGAAACAATGTTTAAATACTGACTCATATTGAAATTATATTATTAACAATATATGTATTACCTACAAAATGATTTCTAAATCATGAGTGGCCATTTTTAATATTTCAAATATTTTAGTTTGATCTTTGTAAAGCAAATCAGTTAAAAAACCAGTAATTTTCACAAGTTTTATCTAGACTACTGGGAAAGAATGACTCTATTAAATTGGATATTTGCCCTCTTCCCTTCACAAAACTGGCACACATCACACAACAGGAGTTTATATTATGTATGTATACATCAAGAATGAATATGTACAATTAAAATTGATGTAATCTCAATAATTGCTTCTACTTTTTCTGACTTACTTAAAATGTTAAATAATTCAAGTCATTTATTCAACAAGTATTTATGAAGTGCCAACTATGTTTTAGTGCTGTTTACATCCTTGCTTTAGTGGCTAAAGAGAAGCTCTTTTTTCAAAGTCTTGTTTGTCAAGCCACATACTTTTAGATCTTTTACTTGTTTTATTCACATATTCAAAATTCCAAAACACTGACCTGGTAACTATTTCTGAGTCTGCTAACTGTTTATTAACAAAATGTCATTGTTCTAACTGTTCTCAATTACACGGCTATCAATTAGCTAGTCAAAGCGTTAAGGAGATAAAATATTCTTTTCTCTAATCAGATTATTGTAGTTATTTTAGAAATGGAATGTTCTCAAGAGACAGAAGGCTTCAATGAAAGAGTTTCAAGTACAATTAATCATTGTATCTATTACTTTTACCTCTTAAATTACTCTTAAAGCTTTCCACTTCTCTTCATTCCCATCTCACTGCTTAGTTCCAGAAACTAGTATCTCACATTAGGATGCCAATATGTTCCTCAACTTGTAGCTGGAATGATTCTTCTAAACATGTATCTCATTATATATATCATTTCCATTAACTCTCCTTTTAAAAATCAGTTTTTAGCTCATTTCAGATTTTAGTTAAGGAATGATAAATAAGGAAGAATCTTTGAGAATCGGTTCCTGCCTGCTTCTTCAGTCTCATAGCCTCATGGTCCTCCTCTTTTCCCCTCAAAAAACTTAATGGCTCATCCACAGTGAGATACAAATGTCTAGACTTGTCTACAGTGTCTCCTGGGATATTGCATTATATTGTTCCTCTTGGCATCACAAGGAGGAGTTAGAATCTATGACTAACTAGATTCTACTTATCTTTTAAATCTCAGAATAGAGATTCCTCCTCTACATTCTCACCCCTGCACTCATTAGGCACCATTCCTTCCCACAAACTCACCCTGTTTTAGGGCTCAGCATAGTTTACTATCCTTTTTCCCCATTCTGGCTATAAGCTTCTAGTGGGAAGGGACTATGTCTTATTCATGGTTTTATCTCTAGTATTTAGCAAAGTGCTTGGCATATAATTAGCACCCAATCAGTATTCTAGTCATTGGATGAATGTATTATAATAGCAAATCTATCTACAGAGAATGTCTAAAGTATCAAAGCTAGGGGGAGAATTAACTGCAAGCCAATAGCAGCACCTGCCAATTTTGGGTGTCTCAAGCAGAAGTGAAAAGTAAGCAGGGATCAAGTGGGACTTGAGCTTTCTGCCTACAAAGTCCAGGCTGGGAGATGGAATGGATGAGAGCATGGCAGAAAACATCATCACATACTGAAGAAGCGGACTGCTAAACTTAGTCTAACATCTTTTAAATTGTAACTTTTCCAGATTCTCTTACACAGCAGAATGTCACTGACAGTCCACAGACACTACCTGTCTCTAACATGACAATAGTTAAGACAGTAATATCAGCCTTTTCAAAGGAGAACCATCTGACCCAGGAGGTGAAAGGCATTTAGTTAAGAAGTAAGCACTTTAATAAGCATCCATGATTTCACATATAACTAACTTCTTGAGAAAATTGTGCTTTTAAAATCTGGTTGAACAAAAGATGTAGTAAATCTCTTTAATGACTCTGGACAGAAAATTCCAACAAAGTGTGATTAAGGACAGTTTCAGTTGTTTCCTGAGAAATACTCAAACTACTCATTCTATCATTCTTCATGGCCTACAGTATATGAGAAACACATAGGTCAGACTTCTAATTATCTTAAAACAGGTTTTAAAAATTTAAATTTCTACCCTTGATTTCTGACCTCCAGCTAATGGATGACTATGCCTTGTCTTTTCAGTTCCCAATAATTTAGAAGATTTAATTGAATTTTATAAAGTTTAAGATTAAAAAAAAAACATTGTGAGGACTTCTGGTTTCTGTTCTGGCATATAGGAAGCTTAGAAGTTGTCATTCCATCTTAACAACAAATAAAAACCTGAACAAACTAAAAATTAACAATTCTTCACAGATCTGTCAAATAAGGTCACAAAGCAGAATAATACCCCCAAAACCAGGCAGACACAGAAAATAACAACTTAATGGAACAGAAACCTCTGCAGGAACCAGTACTGTGACAGGAAAATCTGAACTATAATTGATAAATTACTGAAGGCTCAGTGTGGACAAGCCTGGAAGATAAAATTCCAGGGGAACCCAGTCGGGGGGGCCACAGATTTTTGTACATTTTCCTTCAGGAACTCTACCAGGCCCTCACAATGACTATCAAAGAAAAATCTCATGTTTCTAGCAGTGAGAGGAGAAAGGGAACCATTCTGAAATATAGAGCAGTATTCTCTTTTTACAAGGCCTACTTTAAGGAGAAACTGTTTTACCACAGTCTAAACTGCTGGGGTATTGACAGAACCTAACTGACCTGGGGGAATGCAAGTGCCCAACTCTACCTAGTTCTAGCCTTTCAAATGGAAGAAGGGAAATAGCCAACTCCAGGTGCCTCAAGCCATCCTATCCCACAAAGAACAAGGAAAACAAATAGAAAACAGTAAAAATATGGTGGATATTAACACAACTACATCAATAATCACTTTAAACATCAATGAACTAAACACATCAACAGAAAGAGACTGTCAGAAAAATAAGACCCAAGTACATGTTGTCAGAAACTTGCCTTAATTATAAAGACACATATATTAAGACTAAAGGTATGGAGAAACATAAACCATGCTAGCACTGCTCAAAAGAACATAAGAGCAGCTTTATTAATTGCAGACTTTAGAGCAAGGGAAATTAGTAGGAAAAAAGATGGACATTACTTAATGATAAAGGAGTCTTTGAGAAGATCTAATAATCCTTAATATGCATGTGTCTAACAACACAACATTAATATATGCCAGGCAGAAAGTGATAGAAATATAAGAAGAAATAGGTGAATCTATTACCACAGCTGGAGACTTTAATACCCCTCCATCAAAAATGTACTGATCCAGACAGCAGAAAATCATTAGCAGCATCACTGAACTCAAGAGCACCATAAATCAACTGTATATAATTGACATCTTTGACTACTTCATCTAACGACAGAATACCCATTCTTCCCAAGCTCACATGGAACATTCACCAAGATGGACTACAATATGAGTCATATAAGACCCCTTAACAAGTGCAGAAGAATAGAAATCATACAATGCTCTCTCAGACCATACCGAATTAAACTAGTAGTCAATATCGGAAATATAGCTGAAAAACCTAAAATACTTAGAGATTAAACAACACGTGGGTCAAAGAACAAATCTCAAGAGAAATTTAAAAATATTTTGAACTAAATGAAAATTAAAATACAACTTATCAAAATTTGTAGGATGCAGTACATAGAGGGAAATTCATAGCACTGAATGCATATATTTGAAAAGAAAGATATGATATCAAAAATCTAAGCTTCCACTAAAAAAAAAACAAGAAAAAGAAGCAAATTAAATCCAAAATAAGCAGAAGAAAATAAATAAAAATTAGAGTAGGAATCAATAAAATTGAAAATGGGAAATCAATAGAGAAAATCAACAAAAGTAAAAAAGCTAGTTCTTTGAAAAGATCAATAAAATGCATAAGCCTATAATTAGGCAAACTAAGAAAAAAAGAGAGAAGACACAAATTACTAGTATCAGAAATGAAATTCGAGAAGACATCATTACAGATACCATGGACAATAAAAGGATAATAAGGAAATATGAATAACTCTATGTCCTCATATTTGATAATTTAGGTGAAGTAGACCAATTCCTTGAAAGACAAATATGCCAAAACCACACAAGAAGTAGATAAAACACATAAGACCTATCTATTGAAGAAATCCAATCACTAATAATTTTCCAAACAAGAAAACAGGCTTAGATGGATTCACTGGTAAATTACACCAAACACTTAAGAAATAATACCAGCTCTTTACAATTTCAGCCAGAAAACAGAAGCAGAGTGAACACACGTCAACACATTCTGTGAGGCCAGCATTACTCTAATACCAGAACAAGATAAATACACTACAAGAAAATTATAGACCAACAGCCGTCACCAGCACAGATATAAAAATCCTCAACAAAACATTAACAAATTGAATCGAATAGTATACAAAAATAATTATTTTTCATTAAAAAAAAAAGGGATTTATTTCAGGCATGCAAGCCTGGTTAACATGTGAAAATCAAACGCTACCTGTCACATCAACAGGTAAAAATAGAAAAATCACATGATCATATTAGTTGATGCAGAAAAAAAAACACCTGACAAAATTCAAAACCCATTCATGATAACTCTCAGAAAACTAGGAACAGAAATGACCTCCTTCAACTTGATAAAAAACATCAACAAATTATCACAAGCTAACATCATATTTAATAGAAGCTCGAAGCTTTCCCACTGACATCAAGAACAAGATAAAAATATCTCCTTTTGCCAATATCACACTGATGTCCTAATTAATGCAGTAAGACAAGAAAAAGAAATAAAAGGTATACATACAA
This sequence comes from Ailuropoda melanoleuca, assembly GCF_002007445.2. Taxonomy (NCBI): domain Eukaryota; kingdom Metazoa; phylum Chordata; class Mammalia; order Carnivora; family Ursidae; genus Ailuropoda; species Ailuropoda melanoleuca. The sequence continues at coordinate 18,870,097 of NC_048228.1, read as the reverse complement.
ATTGGGAAGGAAGAAATATACTGGTTTTTGTTCACAGATAACATGATAGTCTATGTAAAAAACCCTAAAGAATTGACAACAAAACTTTTGGAACTAAGAAGCAAATATAGCAAATTGTGGGATACGAGGTTAATATACAAAAGTCTATATATTCTGCGGATATAGACAAACTGATTCTGAAGTTTATATAGACAGCCAAAAGACCCAGGATAGCATATAGTATTGAAAGAGAAGAACAAAGATGGAAGACTGACACTATCTGACCTTAAGACTTACTATAAAGCTATGGTAATCAAGGGGCACCTGGGTGGCTCAGTCAGTTAAGCATCTGACTCTTGGTTTCAGCTCAGGTCATGATCTCAGGGTTGTGAGATCAAGCTCCACGTCAGGTTCCACGTTGGGCATGGAGCATGCTTAAGATTCTCTCTCTCCTTCTCCCTTTGCCCATACCCCCCTCTCCCCCCTCTTGAAAGAAAGAAAGAAAGAAAGAAAGAAAGAAAGAAAGAAAGAAAGAAAGAAAGAAAAGTAAGAGTGATCAAGATAGTGTGGTATTAATGAGAGCATAAACAAATTGATCAATGGTACAGAACAGAGAGCCCAGAAATAGACCCATATATAGTTACTGAACTTTGACAAAGAAACAAAGGCAATACAATGGAGAAAAGATAGACTGTTCAACAAGTGATGCTGGAAATCTGGACAGTCACATGTAAAAAACAAACAACCTAGACACAGACCTTACACCATTCACAAAAATCAACTCAAAATTGATCATAGACCAAAATGTAAAATGCAAAACTATAAAACTCTTGGAAGATACCATAGAATATCTAGATGATATTGCATATGGGAATGACTTTTAGATAGAACATCAAATCCATGATCCATGAAAGAAAGAACCGATAAGGTAAACTACGTTAAAATTAAAAACTTCTGCTCTACAAAAGATACTGTCAGGAGAATGAAAAGACAAGTCACAGATTGAGAGAAAGTATCTGCAAAGACATCTGATAAAGGACTGTGATCCACAGTATAAAAAGAACACTTAAAACTCAAAAACAAGAAAATGAACAATCTGATTAAAATACGGGCAAAAGACCTGAAAAGATATCTCACCAAAGAAGATACATGGATGGAAGATAAGCATATGAAAAGATGCTTCACATTATATGTCATTTAGAAATTGCATATTAGAGGTGCCTGGGTGGCTCAGTCAGTTAAATGTCTGCCTTTGGCTCAGGTCATGATCCCAGGGTCCTCGGGTCAGTGGGGAGCCTGCTTCTCCCTCTCCCTCAGCCCCTCATCCTGCTTGAGCTCTCTCACTCTGTCAAATAAATAAATAAAATCTTAAAAAACAAAAAAGAAATTGCAAATTAAAACAATGATACACCGCTACACATCAATTAGGGTGGCCAAAGTCCAAAACACTGACAAACACTAAATGCAGACAGGATTTGAAACAACAGGAACTCTCATTCATTCTGGTAGGAATGTAAATAGTATAGTCACTTTGGAAGACAGTTTGGCAGTTTCTTACAAAGCTAAATATACTCTTAAGATATAATCCAGCAATTATGCTCCTTCTTATTACCCAAAGCAGTTGAAAACTTATGTCCACATTAAAAAGCTGCACCTGAATGTTTACAGGAGCTTTATTCAAATTGCCAAAACTTGGAAGCAACCAAGATGTCCTTCGGTAGATGAGTAGATAAATAAACTGCGGTTCATTTAGAGAATGGGATATTATACAGTGAAAAAAAAGAGACGAACTGTCAATCCATTTAAAGGCATGAAGGAAACTTAAATACATACTGCTAAGTGAAAGAAGCTAATCTGAAAAAGGACATATTCTGTCTGATTCTAACTATATGACATTCTGGAATAGGCAAAACTATGGACAGTAAAAAGATTAGTGGTTTCCAGGGTTTAGGGAGGAGGATGAGATGAACAGTCAGAATACAAAGGATTTTTAAGGCAGTAAAACTATTCTGTATGTTACTACAATGCTGGATACATGACATTACATTTGTCAAAACCCATCTGAAGTCCAATACTAAGAGTAAACCCTAACATGAATTATGGACTATAGGTAACAATGCTGTCTCAATGTAGATTCATCAATTGTAACAACAAACTGTGGTGCGGAAAGGCAATAGTGATGAGGTTGTGCATGATTAGGAATGGATATATATAGGATTTCTCTGTACTTAATACTCAATTTTGCTTTGAACCTAAAACTGTTCTAAAAAATAAACTTCAGGAAGGAGTTAAGATGGCGGAGGAGTAGGGGACCCCTTTTTCAGCCGGTCCCCTGAGTCGAGCTGGATAGGTACCAGACCAGCCTGAACATCCACGGAATCAGCCTAAGACGCAGGAAGATACATCTGGATCTCTACAAATGAATGTCTCCAGTGCTGAGTATTGAGATACAAAGCGGGGAGCCGTGAAACCGCGTACAGATATCAGAAGATAAACAGGAGGAGGAGGGAGCCGCCGTGTTCGGGCGCCGGGAAGCGGTAGCCACCTGCACAGGGGAGCGGGCGGACTCGAGGGCGGCACCAGCGAGAGAGAACAGACTGAGACCGTGAGCCGGGGAATGCACGCCACCAGATTTCTCACGGAACTCCGTGACTCCAGACTGAGACAGGGAGCTCCAGGAGCATGCGGGGCAGCTGGCGGCGTTAGAAACACAAAGGACAGAGACGCACCAGCCCTGGAAGTGAGGGCTGGGACACCGGCGGTGGGGCGCTCATCCTGGGACGCTACAGGGTTGAGCAGCACCAACAGAAACAGAGTTAAAGTGGCCAGAACATCAGTGGAGAGCGGTCTGCGATCCCTCTGTTCTGAGACAGAGGCTGAGATTCGGCCACTGCTGCTCTGACTCTCAGAAGAGGCACAACAGACCGCCACAGAAAGCCGCCAGAGAACAAAAGCCTGGAAATACCGGCTCACAGTGTGCCCATCCCCATCCCGCCTCGCAGAGGACATGGAAACTCGACCCAAACAGGGTTGCCTGAGTATTGGCGCGGCAGGCCCCTCCCCCAGAAGGCAGGCTGAAAAATTAAGAAGCCCACATCCCTAATCCTATAAAACAAGGGCACACGGCCTGGGTCCCAGTCAATAATTTGGGCTCTGGACATCCCCGCAACCTGTCCTCATCAGAATGAAGAGAAGGAGAAATCCGCCCCCAGCAAAGAAAAGACAGTGAGTCTGTGGCCTCTGCCACAGAACTAATGGATATGGATATAACCAAATTATCAGAAATGGAATTCACAGTAACAATGGTCAAGATGATGTGTAGACTTGAAAAAAGTATTAACAAAAATGTTAACAAGAATACAGAATCTCTAAGGGCGGAAAAGAGAGTGAATCTGGCAGGAATTAATAATTCTATGAGCCAAATGCAGTCAAAACTAGAGGCTCTGACGGCCAGGGTCACCGAGGCAGAAGAACGTATCAGTGAATTGGAGGATGGGTTAGTAGAAGAGAAAGCTAAAACAGAATCTGGACTTAAAAAAATCCACGCCCAAGAATGTAGGTTACGGGAGATTACTGACTCAATGAAACGTTCCAATATCAGAATCCTTGGCATCCCTGAAGGGGTGGAGAAAAACAGAGGTCTAGAAGAAATATTTGAACAAATTGTAGCTGAAAACTTCCCTAATCTAGCAAGGGAAACAAACATTCATGTCCAAGAGGCAGAGAGGACCCCTCCCAAGCTCAACCACGACAAACCTACACCATGTCACGTCATAGTGCAATTCGCAAATAATAGATCCAAGGATAGAGTATTGAAAGCGGCCAGGGCAAAGAAATTTCTCACGTACCAAGGCAAAGGTATCAGAATTACGTCAGACCTGTCTACACAGACCTGGAATGAAAGAAAGGGTTGGGGGGCCATTTTTAAAGCTCTTTCAGAGAAAAACATGCAGCCAAGGATCCTTTATCCAGCATGGCTGTCATTCAGAATTGATGGAGAAATAAAGACCTTCCAGAATCGCCAGTCATTGACCAATTTCATAACCACAAAACCAGCCCTACAGAAGATATTAAGGGGGGTTCTAGTAAGGTAAAAAGGCCCCAAGAGTGATACAGAACAGAAACTCACAACCGATAGAAACAAAGACTTTATTGGCAACATGGCATCATTAAAATCATATCTCTCAATA
>NC_048228.1:18826494-18862084 GCF_002007445.2 Ailuropoda melanoleuca | reverse complement strand
CTGGGTGTTATATGCAACTTAATGAATCATCGAACTTTACATCAGAAACCAGGGATGTACTGTATGGTGACTAACATAATATAATTTAAAAAACATTAAAAAAATAATAAATAAATAAATAATAAACTTTATTAAAAGTAGAAAAAATTTTACAAATATTACAGTTTCAAAAATCCTAAATTCCTAATTTCTCTAACTTCATAAACAGAAATATGGGAGCTGGTATAAAAATCAAGAAAATCGGATTTCTATTAAATAATAAGAACTATAAAATGAACAAATGAGAAAGAAATTGGCCTTCTGGAATTTAAGACAATTATCCCTGACAAAAATTCTGAAGAAGTCATCAGATAGTATTCATCATGAAGAGCCTCCTTCTTTCTTTAGGTTATTAACTAATGTGTACTCATAAGACAAGGTTATATCTTATTCCATACAAATTGAAAATGTCCATGAACATTAAAGAACCATGATATTTGGGTGGAAGAGCTGACTTTGTCACCCTGTAACAGCAGCATAATACATGAGAAAAGCTGAGTATTTATTTTGTTTTCTATTCATAAAGAAATCGAAAGAATGAGTATCTCTCTACCTTTCCATTAAACGTATAAAATGTCATGGTCATTTAAGTAGTTTTTCTGGGGGTGCCTGGGTGGCTCAGTAGATTAAGTATCTGCCTTTGGCCTAGGTCATGATCTCAGGGTCATGGGGTGGAGCCCCACATCAGACTCCCTGCTCAGTGGTGAGTCTGCTTCTCCCTCTCCCTCTCACTCTGTTCCTCCCCCTCCCCGGCTCATACTTGCTCACTCTCTCACAAAGAAATAAATAAAATCTTAAAAAAATAAAAAATAAATAAATGTTTTTCTGTAAAAAATATACCAGAATCATTACCATTTTATTAATTTTCCAACTAATAGGATACTGAAATTATTTAGTATAACTTTGTAAAAGCTATATTTTCCCATCAGTAACCCTCTACAATTCTAGAATTATAGACTTCCACTACAGTGGAACTATTTTAAAAATAGACAAAACATTTTGATTCGAACACTTTTCTAAAAACAAATGAGAAATGCAATGCAGTATCTACAGCATTAGGGTTTCTTTGTTATGTAAAATATCCTCCACTTTATGTAGATTGACTGTTTCTTGCATATAAAGAGCCAACTAAAAACAAAATTCAGAGACTCAACTTTGGTATAAAAAGTATATTCAGAGGGTTTATGCCTTATAACTTCTTTTTTTGTTCCTACCAACATCTTACTTCAGGTACTTATATCTCCTACCTGGATGTTAGTACAGTCAATGTCTAACTGGGTTCACACCTCTAACCTGATCTCTTTTTGCTTCAATCATCCATGCACACAGCAAAATATACAATGCTATACTATATTATAGCATAGTATGTTATATATAAAATTATACATATTTTTTATTTTTTAATATTATATATGTATTTATATAATATACTACGCTATACTATAACTAATTTAGTTTTGTCTTTTGACAGTTTAACCTAGAGACCTACTCTCAAGTGCTGTTTACAGTGCACTGATACATCAAATAATCTTTAACCTGTGCGTTCACATTTTGACCTGAAAATGGAAATTATTTTTGCCATTACTTCCTATATGCACTGTTATAAATCAAATGTGACCAAATAATACTAAAATCAAATATAAGACAAATAAAATATACTAGGAAGGTTTAAAGGATAGAGTTCGCTGGGATAATAGGACAGAGATGTCCAGAAAAATCAGACCAGCCCTCTACCCCTAAAAAGATTTAATAATCGTTGCAATATATATAGAATATATATGCCTTGTGAGATATAGGAGAATATTATCAGAATAGAAGAATTTTACTAAATAACCATAAAGATGACCAAGTGACTAGGGCACACAGGTGTGTTCACAGACACTGTGAAACTTACTACTCTCCATCTGTGTGTTTTGTAAAATTGCTGACCTGTGGGTTATGCGACCAAATATTCTAGTAGATGAATGAATGCTCTAACAGAACAAGTATGACACTGCTTTTCGTTCTTTTGAGGGCAAAAATTGTCATTCACGTTCCCTTCAATCAGTTTATCCACTGTGCCTGGTAGAGAATAAGTGCAGACTAAGGATACTTTTGTTGAATGAAAACACAGAGAAAGACATAATTACATCTGCCTCAACCTCGGTTCTTCCCATTGTGTTTCTTGGCATTCCTGACTAAGTGAATGTTGGCTCATTCTCCCAAACCTCTGTGTAACTCTTAACAGCTTCTACCACAATAGGTCTATACTACAGACTTTCTGAAGCTGTCTAATCCCCTTTCTGAACTATAAAACCTTCAAAAAAGGGGATGGTGTCTTATCTTTTAGACTTTTAGTCTTGATATTGCCAACATAATGATCAGCTCACCAGTCCAGGGGTACAGTTTCTGAAAAGTATCTTTTAATACTGATATTATTTCAAATTTGTAAAAATGAAAAATATACATGTCTTCCTAGTAATAACTACAAAACATGCAACTTGACCAAGCTTTCTGGCTGGTACAAAAATGATAAAATGGGGCACAGGGAGGGAGCACATCATATTCTCTGAGCATTCAATTTTGAAATCATCAAAATGGGACATTTATTTTAAAATGTTCAGAAACACTACCTTTTTTCCTAAAGCATTAGGCATAGTGTCTTGCATTTAGTAGGTACTCATTACATATTTGATGAACAGAATTTCTTATATGGGGACAAAAACACAAATACTTAAAAACAGGGGGAAAAAAGTATTTCATGTGCCAACATGTGTTTTGCTAGGGGAAAAAAGTTCTTTTTAAAGACGTAATAATAGAATTTTTCTCTGATAGCTTGAAATCATAATAAATTTCCTAATATTTAAATATGACACCTGGAGTCCTTATTAATTCTACCAGAAATCTCAAATTAATGAGAACAGCATCCTGGCTTCACAGAATAGGAAAGGACTTGAGAGATGTCAGACAAATTTTTCATCTGGTCCCACAGCCCCATTCCATATGAGAAAAATGAGGATTAGAGAAAATATAATGTTAAATGGTTAGCCTTGGATAGCTCTGAGACTAAAACTTAAGTCTTTTCATCCTGGATCAGCACTTCTGCCAATAAACCTTAATCTAATCTATCTATTTAGTTCCCTATTGAGATTACAAAATTCAACCAAGTGTTATTCTCTTACACATTTAGAAAGGGCCATGATAGTTCTATACTTCATTATACATCCACCCAACACACAATAATACAAATCTTAGCTGACATTCAGTTTCGGAAATATATATGTCACATTCAGATGACTGCCCTTGTCAAGGCCTTACTTCTTAAAGAAATGGACTGAATCTGCCTTATCTGCCTTAGGCCAATGGCTCTGACTCTAGTACTCTCCCTCAGGGACTTCAATTCTAGCTCCATTATTTCCCTGCCTCACCTTCCCTTAGATTTCAGATAAATCCACACCTCTTATCTCCCAGAACTAATGAGGTGTGCCTGAAAACCCTGCTAGGCACAAAGCCCGTGGAAGGATGATTCATTATTTGCTGTGAAGAAGTCTTTGCTTTCACGGAGGTCTTTCCCACTGGCTATAGTTGGAAATGGTAGATAGATACCTGAATGAAAAAATGTAAATTTAAAATAGCAAGAAGAAACTTTTTTTTTTTAATGACCTCATTGCCTCTTCTGTTTTGCTTTTTAGAAAGGGAAAACTATTCCATTAGAAGAAAACTCAGTGCACCTTTATAAAAATAGAACTTCCCATTAGATTGTGAATAGCTGACATTCCACAGGAAGTATGCACAAGTACCACACTGCCAAAACCATCATCAAAAGGACAAACACAGGAACATTCCTTCTTTAGGAATTCAAGTAGTTATTTTATCTTGGAACTGATTGGCTAAGTGACTTCCAATTTTTCCATATGAGTATTTCATTGATGTATAAAATGTTCATTTTTCTAAAGCTACTTACTCTTCCTCTTCATAGAGTAATCACCACAATTAGATAATTTAGAGGAATTATATCTGTTATAATCTCTTTTTAATCACTGAAAATCTATACTACTAACCACTTTTTTCCAACTATCTCTAAAGCTGGGTGCCTTATTGGATTGTATTTAACTAAATTATTAATCTCATTTACTGGCAAAGAATTTTGATGAAAACTGCTCATAACTCCTCTCTTAAACTTTATTTTTTTTCTTTAAAGATTTTATTTATCTGACAGAGAGAGAGACAGTGAGAGAGGGAACACAAGCAGGGGGAGTGGGAGAGGAAGAAGCAGGCTTCCCTCTGAGCAGGGAGCCCTATGCGGGGCTCGATCCCAGGACCCTGGGATCATGACGTGAGCCGAAGGCAGACACTTAGCTTAATAACTGAGCCACCCAGGAGCCCCTCTCTTAAGGAGAACAATTGCAAAGAGTCTGAACTTTTCAGTCTACCAAAAGAGGTTCAATTTAATGTTACTATGGTTCAAATGTAAACTTATACTTTGGTTTCAGAGACATTAATAACACAAATATCATTGTGACAGATATGATCCACTGTAACTGAAAATCTTATTTTGTAGTCATATGAACTGCTTTTTTATATGTTCTGTGCCAATTATTTAAAAAGTGATGTATAAGAAAATAAACCTTATTCTAAATTCTGTGATTCTTATCATTTCCTCCATTTATTAAGAAATATAGAAAACCATAAAATTTTAAATGTGAATATAGCATGGTAACTATGGAAAAGTGGTGTGGCATGGCATGAGAAGAAGAGTATTGCTCTTTCACAACTGACCTAACACTGATATGCTTCTTGGTGCTGAAGCAGATCAGAAAATACCACCCTGCAATATACCACTTTGGCAAAAAGACTATTTTGAGCTAAAGGCAATTGAGAATGAACAAATACAGGAAGAAATCTCTACCCTCCCCTTATCTGCTCCCAAAGCAGGGCATAAATTTCCCTTTGAGGAAGGTATCTGTTTCATGTACCAGGAAGAGAAGAGCAATTTTTATCATCTAAGACAAGAATTTGACAGCTTCACTGCTTCTTAGTTTTACTTCTTTTCTACAAACTCCCATGCACATAAATATTAATATAAACTGCATTCCTTTTATTCTATTAACCTGCCTTTAGTCTAATTCACATGCCTTCATGCACTGAACATAAGAGGGTACAGGAAAAATATATCCTCTTTGATAGAGCTATGATCAAATCCAATTCTGAATAATGGTACTCAAGTAAATGAGCATTAGCAAAAGTGTTTTTCATTCTAGCATTCATCATAGCATGAAAGACATATCCCAGTTTATAATACATTATCTTTGATTTATATAGCAAAGGATATCTAACGAATTAAATCTATGAAAAATATCAACAGATCTGAAAAAATAGAGTAGATACATTACTCTCACTAAATGCATAAAAAAAAAAAATCCCTGTTCTCCCAGCCCCACCCAGCAGTAAGGAGGAACACCCCTGAGGTGCCATAGGAGGCTGAATAGGAAATCTGTACTTCCAGCCCCACCTGAAAGTAGTAAGATGGCACAGAATAACCCCTACCAATGTGGTATCAGAGGAGGACTGCTACAAAGATTTAAATTAAATCCACAGTCTCATAAAATAATACCCAAAATGTTTAGGATATAATACAAAATCACTCATTATATCAAGAACCAAGAAAATTTCAATATGAATAAGAAAAAACAATGAAAGATGCCAACACCAGCACCACCAAGATGACAATGCAGTTGGAATGATCTGACAAGGATTTCTGATCAGCCTAATAAAATGCTTGAGTGAGCAATTATAAACACACTTAAACAGAAAAAATAGGAAGTCTCAGCAAGACAGAATTTATAGAAAAACCAACAGTCCATAGAACTGAAAAAAGAATACAATAACTGAAATGGATGCATTTAACAGCAGAATGAAAAAAAAAATGGATCAGTCAAGTTGAAAAAAACAGTGTAAATTTCCTAATCTGAGCAAGAGAAAAAAAGAAATAATAAAAATGAACAGAGCCCCAGGAATTTAAGTGGCTATAACAAAGGATCTAGCATTCATGTTATCAAGTTCCAGAAGGAGAAGAGAAAGAAGGCAAGGCTAAAAAAGTATTCAAAGAAACAATGTCTAAAAATTTCCCAAGTTTGGCAGAAGACATGAACCTGTGTATTCAAGAGGTTAAGTGAATACAAAATAAGATAAACTAAGAAATCCAACGCACAATCTAAGACACATCATGGTCAAACTTCTAAAAACTATAGACAAAGGAAAAAAATCTTTAAAGCAGCTGGAGAGAAAGAACACCTTACTTTTAGGGGCAAAACAGAGTGACAAAAGATTTTTCATCAGAAATCAGAGAATCCAGAAGGAATTGATGTAACATTAAAAGAATATAACTATTTACCTAGAATTCTTTATCTAGCAAAAAGGAGTGAAGGGGGAAATCAAGACATTCTCAAAAAAGGAAAGTAAGAATTTGTTGCTAATGCATCTACTCTGAAAGAATTGCTAAGGAAGTTATTAAAGAAGAAAAGAAATCATAAAAAAAGGGATCTTAGAACATGAAAAAGGAAAAAACAATGGAGAAAGTAAAGATATGAGCTCTGAGAAAGGACTGAAGAGGAAGGACTAGTGCAATATGCAGTGATGACAAACTACAGACACGTGAACAAGCCATAGGTGGACTGTGACTATGGGGAGGAGCCTGTACAGTGGGGCTGTACATAATCAGAGCTTCAGTCTGTATTTTCCAGCACACACCAATCACCAATATAGCAGACACACTTGGCTGCCTACCTAATAGCCAAAACTCCCCTATTTTCTTCTTAACAAAGCCATGATTTAGATCTTAGCTCACCATGTATATGGTGATTCAAGGGAGGTCAGTTCCCTCCCAAGACCTACACATTAAATTTATAATTGGTCAAAGCCAATTGTTGCAATTCCATTCCCTTCATCAATACTTGATTCAGGCATGGGCATGAGAAATGATCCTAAACAGGGATTCCTTACAAAAAAATTTTTAAATAAAAAAATAAACGGATTCATTAATAGATTATCTTCTGAGGAACTGCTGAGAAAGAATAAAAACATATTCAATGACATTAATACTGTCCCTGTTTCTGGCTGTGAAAGTCACTGATACCTGTAAATGAGTCAGCCAACCTGAGAACAAACTCACATACTACAGAGAACAAAAAGACAGAAAAAAACTTGATTTCTTAATTACATCATTGAAGGGCTGAATTAACCAAATCTAACACTAACCTACTTTCAGAGTCCTATTACAAAAAATATTTTTTTCTTATCCAGAAAATGCTAGACAGTAGTCCATTATATGAATTTACCATAATTATGCAACTATTTCTCTATCATTGGATCCTTAAATTGCTTTTCTGTCTTTTCTTTTTTCCCCCATTATAAAAGCTGATGCAGCGAACATCTTTTGGCATAAAGTTTTATCTAAATTTAGGGTATGCTTTATCTGGATTTCATTTCTAGAAGTGAAATTACTATGTCAAATGACCTAATCCTGGCCAGTGAGAGGAAATGAGACATTTACTGGGTAAATTTTTCATTCTTATAAAGAACAAGAGACAATGTCTTCCACTGGACATTATCATGTCTGTATATAATACCTTGAACCATACCTATCTGAGAACAAAGCCAATGAAGTAAAAGATGGGAGTCTGATATTGTTGTTGAACCCCTGAATTAACCAACTTCAAGGACCCTTCCTTTAGTCTTTTCCATTATTTGAATTATAGTTTCTTTTTAATTTTTTTATTTGAATATAGTTGACATACAATGTTGCCTTAGTTTCCGGTACACAACATAGTGATTCAACATCTCCATACATTATGCTATGCTCACAAATGTACCTACCATCTGTCACCATACAATAATATCACTGAAAATAGTCCCTTATGTCATTTATTCCGGTGATTTATTCATTCTATAACTGGAAGCCTGTATCTCCCACTCCCCTTCATCCATTTTGCCCATCCTCTCCACCCCCCTGCCCTCTGGCAACCATCAATTTGTTCTCTGATTATGTTTCTGATTATGTTTTTTTAATTCACTTTTGTTTTTTACATTCCACACATGAGTAAAATCACATGGTGTTTGTCTTTCTCAGTATGACTTATTTCACTTTGCATAATACACTCTTGCCCCATCCATATTGTTGCACATGGCAAGACCTCATCCTTTCCTTGTAGCTGTGTAATGTTCCATTGTGTATGTGTGTGTGTGTGTGTGTGTGTACATACATACACACCACATCTTGTTTATCCATTCATCTACTGATGGACACAAGTTGCTTCCGTATTTTGGCTACTGTAAATAATGCTGCAATAAACATAGGGGTGCTTATTTCTTTTCAAATTAGTGTTGTCACATTCTTTGGGTAAATACCCACAAGTGCAATTATTAGATCATATGGTATTTTTATTTTTAATTTTTGGAGGAGCCTCCATACTGCTTTCCACAGTGGCTGCACCAATTTACATTCCCACCAATGGTACACAAGGGTTCCTTTTTTTCCACATCTTCGTCAACACTTAATATTTCTTGTGTATTTGGTTTTAGCCATTCTGACAGATGAGGTGATACCTCATTGTAGTTTTGATTTGCATTTCCCTGATGATGAGTGGTGTTGATCATTCTTTTCATGTGACTCTTGACTATGTGTATGTCTTCTTTGGAAAAATGTCTATTCAGGTCCTCTACCCATTTTTTTAATTGGATTGGGTTTTTTGGTGTTGAGTTGTAGAAGTTCTTCATATATTTTGGATCTTTTCCCATTCAGTAAGCATCCCTTTTGCTTTTGTTAATAGCTTCCTTTGCTATGCAAAAGGTTTTTATTTTGATGTAGTCTAATTATTTATTTTTGCCTTTGTTTCCCTTACCTTAGGAGACATATCTAGAAAAATGCTGCTATGGCTAATATCAAAGTTATTGGGCTTTAATACATTTTGAGTTTATATTTATGTATGTGTTAGAAAGTGGTCCACTTTCATTCCTTCGCATGTAGCTGTCCAATTTTCCCAGCACCACTTATTGAAGAGGCTGGCTTTTTTCCATCATATATCTTTGCCTCATTTGTCATAGATTAATTAACTACATAAATATGGGTTTATTTCTGGGATCTCTACTCTGTTTCATTGATGTATATCTATTTTTCTCATATTGTTTCGATTACTACAGCTTTGTAGTATATCTTGGAATTTGGGATTGTAATACCTCCACCTTTGGTCTTTCTCAGGACTCCTTTGACAATTTGGGTTTTTTTGTGGGTCCATACAAATTTTAGTATATTTGTTCCAGTTCTGTGAAAAATGCTGCTGGTATTTTGATAGGAATTGCACTGAATGTATAGATAGCTTTGGGTAGTGGTGACATTTAAACAATATTAATTATTCCAATCCACAAGCATGGAATATCTTTCTATTTGTTTGTGGTGTTTTCAATTTCTTTCATCAATATTTTATAGTTTTCAGAGTACAGGCCTTTCACCTTCTTGATTAAGTTTATTACTAGGCATTTTATTCTTTTTGGTGTATTTGTAAATGGAATGTTTTCTTAATTTCTCTTTTCTGCTACTTTGTTATTACTGTATGGAAATGCTACCAATTTTTGCATATTAATTTTATAATCTGCAACTTGACTACTTATTACTTCTAATAGCTTTTTGGTGGAGTCTTTAAGGTTTTCTATGTATGGTATCATGTCATCTGCAAAGAGTGAAAGTTTTACTTCTTCCTCATATGGATGCCTCTTATTTCTTTTTTCTTGTCTGATTACTGTGGCTAGGAGTTCCAGACTATGTTGAATAAAACTGGTGAGGTGAATGTCCTTATCTTGTTCCTGACCTTAGAGAAAAATTCCCTCATTTTTTCACCACTGAGTATGATGTTACCTATGGTTCTTTTTATATAAGACAATAAATTATACATAGTCTAAAAAATTCAATGGAAAATTAGATCATATCAGCCATTTGTATGCCCAAAGATAAAACTGAGAACTGCTTATGATATCACAGTGAACAATCCAAACAGACTCCTGTTTCAGTTATGAAGGTTAGTGTAAGTTTTAAATAAACACTCCTGAACACTCACATCTTTTCAAAAGAATTAGAATTGAATGTTATTTGACGAACATCTAAAAAAATTATAGCGTTATTAATTTAGACTGCAAATTAGAAAAAAATTATGTTTAATTCATAAATGGCTTTCAAATAGCAAAAATAAATGAGTACAAAGTATGTTGTACTTACAAATCAAACACCAAATAATGGAAGCCCTCTTCTGATATGCTGTCATGAAGTCGCACTAAAAAAAAAGGGGGGGGAGAGAGAAAATTTTGTTATACATATGTTAATGATGAACACTAAACCAGACTTCTAATGGGCATCTGTCTCCTAACTAAAAGTGTTGGCAACATTCTTTATTCTAGGTTCTGATAAGTAGTGTTCTTTACAAGAAGGCTTGGGTTCAGACAAACCCAGGGTTTAGATTCTGGTTCTGATAATTATTAACTGTGTGAGCTTAATAATTTTTTTTTTTAAGAGAGAGGAGAGAAGGCAAGTGGGGAAGGGAGAGGGCGAGAAAGAGAATCTTAATTAAGCAGGCTCCACACTCAGTGCAAAGTCCAATGTGGGGTTCAATCCCAGAACCCTGAGATAATGACCTGAAGTGAAATCAAGAGCCAGATGACCAACTGAATGAGCCACTCAGTGCCCCTGTGTGAGCTTAATCAAATAAATCAACTTAATGATAATAGTACCTATACATTACAAGATGGTTGAGAAGGTTAAATGAAACAACAGAAGTAAAATAATCCACATGTTGCTGGGATAAATAAATATTAATAACTTATAATATATATACATCTATTCAAAGTTACCAGGTTCTCAGAATTCTCCCAGTTAGAGTCTCTTCTTTGCCATTCTCTTTGCAATCTCCCTAATCCAGGTCTTCAACAACTCATGCCTTGATCAATACCAATAAGGAGCAAGAGGCATCATTTGAAAAATCTAGCAAATGGTCTCCTTGCTTCTGCTCTCCCTGCCCCCCGCTTTTTATTGGTGGGGGTGGGGATAGACAGAGTTTCTACATAACACTCCCTGGCCAACCTATCAACAGAGTTTTTATTATGCTACTTCTAAACTCAAGTCACCAAAACCCATTTACCAAGTCAGCCAAAAATATACAGGTAGAACTTTTAATAAAATAATCTACTAGTTCCTCAAATTAACACTACTTTAATTTTTCCAATGAGCTAGACTTTCACTGATAGGTAGCCAAAACAAATATTTTGCTCTTCTGAATGGAAAAAACTCATTATCTACTATAACTCGAAAGTAAACTACACACGTATAACTTACATACTGCTTTTTCTGCTATTTAATTTTCCCTAAGTCCCCTGCCACCCCCAACTCATTCCCACAGATGGTAAACTCTTCCTATTTATCCAAATCACTTGGGGTGGCTTGGCCTTCACTGGGAGCAATAGAGGGCAGAAAAAGCAACAAACCTGTAGGACACAACTTCTTTTGAAAAGTTACCACAAAAGGATAATGATTTCTACTACTACCGGTCCTTAGTATGTTCCCCATGCAATGATGATCACCACATAGAAAATGCGGATTCCAAAGAACATTTAGATTGTCACACAAACTACAGTGATCTGTAGAGGGAGTCTGCAGTACCCATGAAATTCTCAAGGTCATAGACTTAATATAATGTCCATTCTTTACAATCTAGTTCCATCCCCTTCGGACACCATCCTTGGGCCACTATTAAAATCTTTTCTGAATCTTTCTTTAGCAACCTTTCCAAGATAGAGAACTAAAGACTTTTGTTCCATTATACAGAATTTCTTTCTCATTATTACTACCATCCAGTTACCGTATTTCACAAATTTTTTAATCCTTCATAGAACCCTGACAAATGGTAGATGGTCTCTCATAAAATTGTTTTGAGCACTACTACACTATGTGCTAGGCATTCTTCCAAGTTTTTGGACAGACATTTTCACCAAAGCTCGGTATACCTATATATGTCTAAAATAAAACTATTAACATCAAGCCGTTCTCCCATAACTTTAATTGTGTGAAGGGTATTCTTCAGTTTACCAATATTAAAGATGCCCACTACCTTTGTTTAAACTTACCCTGCCAAAGAAAATCAAAAGTTAGGCTCAATGATGTATTCTGTTCATAGTGATTCAGCACAGTCAGGAAAGTCAGGTCATGACAGATAATTCAGTGGCTTTCTTGAATAACACAGTCTCACAGATACATACCTCACTGAGCAGCTGTAATGCAACCTGCGTTTAAATAAGCTCAATGAATGGTATGTCTACTTAAGTCAGACAGTTATTCGATGAAAATAAGATGGATTTCCATCCTATCAAAGTAAAAACGAGAAGTAAAATCACAACGTGAGCAGGAGGAAATGATTTTTTCTTTCTTCCACTGTCTCAAAATAAAAACTTCGAGTGGAGATGGGGATCTCAGGTTTTCAGATCAAAGGGTTGTGGAGCTAAACAGAAGTGGAAATTTCAGGTACAACTGGAGAAATATTACTTTCTGGTTCTATTTGGAATAAAATCTTCTTAGTATGATTACCACTTTCTTATTAATACTTGAACACCATCATCATTTGGAAGTAAATTATTTTTTGAAAAAGTTAAGAGTTGCTCATATGCAAGCCTAATGACCAAACATATATTGTTTTTAGTGAAAATTAATTTCACAAAAGCATTTAGCCAGCAAGCATATAATAATTGCTTAGGGATAAACCATTTGCCTCAAGTTCACTATTTTTGCATCACAATTCCAAAAACAATCTCCACTATTTCTAACCAGCCATTTGACCAGGTGAGATTAATTATGAATGAGTGTATTGATACAGCAGAAAAAACTAGCATCATCTACACTTGGGATAAATATATAAACATTTATTTCCTTCCTTTATTCTTTCCTTCCTTATGACCACCCTACCTCGTTCCACTCTTAAAGAACTAGAAAACAGAACTAAATGAAAGCATCACAATTTTCATTTATTAACCAAACTATGTAATTTCATCTTTGCATGGATGTTCCCCTGCTTACAATTACTCTAAGGATGGGTTGGTTTCCTTTTGAAACTTTGAACTCTTTATCATTCTCAGAGTTGATAATATGCTTATACAGTCTGAAGACAGTGTCTTACACACCACAGATATTATCTTTTTATCTTCAAGCCATTTCAGTCAGTCAAAAGTATCCATCTTCCATCCTTTCCCTCTTTTTTTTAACAGTTTGTCAAAGGTTAAAACTGTGTTTACTTTCACAAAATCTTACATTAGTTATTCTCTATAAATAAATGTTGATTCATTTCCAAGCTGAAGGAAATACGGGCTATTCTCTTCACCACAGATGTTAGCCCAAGACTGCAGACATGGCCAGCCTTGAGAGGACTGTGGCTGCTCCATGTGGAAACATATTGCACTATGTTCTTGCTATGACTGCACTTTGTTATTGCCATAGGCTGTACATATGGGTGCACACAATTAACTTAATCACAGTCATCACTAAGATGCTTTCAAAAAGAAACATTAAAGAAGATGAGGAAAGCATTTGAGAACACAGGTTATAATACACCCTGGTAGTCATTCTTTTCTGAAGTTTGCTCAAAGGTAAAATCAAGTTTATGAATGAATGAGTTTTCATAAATGGTAACTGTGTAACAGTTCTTATCCAGAATAAAATTTAAAATTCTAGGGCATTAAGTATGAGACTTATAAGGGGAGAAAAGGTGTTTCTGAGGCTAAAATGTTTGCAAAATTCAGTTGATCCATGGCCTAATCCTTTTCCTTTCTCTCCCTCATACATTATCCATTTGGTTATTTGCATTCAAATTATCATGGGATCACTGCTTTCTCTTCCTGTCCTATATTCCTGTATTATTTCACTGCAGTTTCTAGTTAAGTACTAGTTTCACAAAGGGACCAAAGAGGACTAAACAGGACCTTGTAATTATCTGAGAAAACTAATTTTATTTAAATGTGAAAGAAATTTCCTATTTATTTTAAAACATTCTTTCATTTAAGGGGTTAAAAGATAATAAAATAACTACAGTGCTTACTATGTCAACACAATGAAAATAATTTTTGCATGAGTTATTTTAGTTAATATATAAGACCTTTTCCCATCACCTTTTACAAATGAATATGCACACGCTTAGAGAGGTGAAATAAACTTCCAAAGCTTAACAGCTAGTAATTGGCCAGGCTGGGACTGTAATCCAGAGCTGGAGGATTCCAAAGACCTGGTTCTTGCTCAGAATACTATATGGACTCCTAAAGTACATCTGTCAACAAACTACTCTCCCCCCCACCCCCCGCCAAGAGATTGTAGAGTATGAATTGGTTTGTCAGGATACAATAATATTTTAAAAAGAATTAAGGAGGAAGAAATAGTTATGGTGACTAGAAAAAGAAAGCAGTGTTAACTTAAACAAAAAGAAAAATATTTTGAGTTTAGGAAGTTTAAAATGTGATGCTGTAGTTTGGGGGATAGAGAGCTAGATGATATCTAAGGTACAGAGCCAACACCAGCCACATTTGTCTTTCTATGCAGTCCCTAAATCCCTAAAAAATTGTTAATTCTCCTCTTCAAATTAGGAATGTTAGAATATCCAGTGACTCAGCTATTTTACCTGATAGGACATTCATTGTACCAAAAATCCTAATTAGATAAAGAATCTGGAAAACTTGCACAATGTGTAAAATAGCATAAATTTAACTATTTTTGTTTCCAAAATTAATTAATTCCAAAATTAACATCCATTCTATGACATGGATACTATGATAACATGGGAAGAGACAGAGGTATGTGTGGGGGGGCTGTTAGAGTGGAAATGGGTATGCAAGGGAAAAAAGGGAAAGACTAGGAGAATTAGACTCTAAATAAAGAAGCACATTAAAATTGCTTATTAGTACATCTTATCTACTTTTATGACACGTATCAAGAACATATCTGTCAAAAGAAAGTGAACATATTCTTTTACAGTGATTTATTATCTTTCAAAAAAGACTAATAGCATACAAAGTCACTTGTTTCAATTTCAGCACACTTCCCTCCCTCTTCATTTCCTAACAGCATCCTCCAAATATATTCAGGGGTTCTATGTATAATTCTGTGAAATTATTTACACAACATATCATTGGTTCAAATTATACTGCTTCTTACTCTTCCACTCAACTATACTCACTACCTGTTGTTCTCTACTAGAATTTACCATGGAGATGTGCCAGCCTATTACACTGGTAATTCCAATAGACCATGTCTATCAATCTCTATCAATATTCATGTCCTTGTGTAGTTCTCTCCCACACTGATTCTGGGTTTGGCCATGTAACTTGCTTTGAGTGATTAGCATGTGTGATGCAAACAGAGCCTTTATAAACTCTTGTACATCGGAGTTGTACTCTTGGAAACCACATGCTATGCTAAAGAGAAGTTTGGGATAGACTTAGACAAGAGGCCACATGGAGAGAAACCCTGGAGGATGAGAGGCCATGTTGACATTCCACCACTAGCAGAGCTCACTGCTGAAGGGACTGCAATTACCATCTCAGTTACATCATGTGGGGTAGAACAACTGTACAACTGAATCCAGTCAGTCCACAGAGCAATAAGAAATAGTAAACTGATGTTATTTTAAGCCACTAAGTTTGGAATGGGAGCAAGAAAAGACAATGTGAAATTTGTGATTGACCCACTGTCCTCAAAGAATTCTTTCCTTATCATAGGCAATTTTTTTAGCAGAAAAAGAATGAGTTGTACTCAAAATATGAGTTACTAGAGACCTCTAAAACTAAACATGGTAGGGAAATGCTGCCAATGTTATCATACTACTAATAAAATAATTCATACAGAAGAGATTATATTGCATTTTCATAATCACTATTTGTCAGCTGTGAGCAACAGTCCTGGTTATAAATGAGCCAGATTTTGCATTTTTAGCTTTATTATGTTACAAGGATTGAGGTAGTTGGATTTGGTTCACACACTGGGATGGAAAAATGGCAGCTTGTAAGTCAGATGCTTTTTATATTCCCATCAGCAGTTAATTATATTTCAGAGCTAGAGTAAGCACTAGCCAAGTATGGCCATGCAATGTGCCATAGCCTTCTCAAAAGAAGGATGCCAACGATGAGTTCATTTCTTAATTAAAAAAATATACACACACCCACACACATACATGCATTCACACACACACACACACACGTCTCAAACATTATAACATTCAAATGTCACTACTCTAGAGAGAAATTTGAGCTCAACCATTACTACTGGCTCTTTGTGACAAAGCCAATCATTTCTAGAGAGAAAAATTTTCAAAAAGACATACAAACACTGAAAACCAAATTCAAATTCAAACTAACATTTCTAAAACACGGAAGGCAAATCTGCACGTGCGTGTTTTTCTAAACTTCTACTTCTTATAACACAAGTAGTAGTTAATAAAATAATACCATTTAAAATATATTTAGGTTTGCATAGTTGAAAATATATGCACTCTACCTCTCTGAAATACGGATTCTTGTACACTGTTCATGTTATTTTGAGTAAAAACATAGGCAGATATAGATAGATAAGTATTTCTTTGTTATTACTGTCAAAGTCAATAGTCTTGTAGCATTTATACTTTGATTCTGTTTGTCTTAATATGATACTTTTAAAATTTAGTCATAAAAAGTGGAAATTAGACTTTGCTGGCTAAGGCAGATAAACTTAACTGGCACAAAAACCATGGTCTGTCCTAATCTTAAATATCTGAACACAAATTCTTAGAATTGCATGAAGGATATGTACTTTTGACAAATACCAATATGCCCGACTAATAAATGCCAAATAAACCATTATTCAGTACTCAAATATTAAAATAACTTTAATATCAAAACTATAAAAATTGTTTTAATAAAATTTGAAATATTTTTCTGTCATGTTAAGAAAATGTTTTTAAAAATTAAACTGATTAAGGAGGGCATGTATTGCGTGCAGCACTGGGTGTTATATGCAATGAATCATGGAACACTACAACAAAAGCTAAAAAAAATAATAAACTACATTTAAAAGCAATTCAGTGCTTATACTTAAGAAAAAGTAACTAATAACTTATTTTTAAAAAGCAAATATAATTATTACATGAAAACTCAGTGGGGAATGTCATCCACATTAATATTAAGACTATTTTAAAAGTACACAAAAAAAGTCATTGGATCCTAATATGAGTGCTGAAAGTCTAGGCATATCAACTATGCTGACCATAATCTCCATTCTTATTCCCAAATTCTCACCCCATTTCCTGGTTCCAGATTAAAAAAAGAAAGTTTAGATTAACTTCAATATCTATAAAATCAGGTTATCAACATTCAGGGCTGACTAGAACAAATCATGATGTCTTCTAATAGGCCAGAGCTAGTCATAAACTTAGATTATTCAAAGGGGCTTCTGACTTGTCAAAATATCTATTACTCAGAAAAATTTTAATCTGGGAAGATGACAGAAAGTGAGAAAACACGACCAGTGGTTGCTAATTATATGGCTACCTGCTACAGCAATCACGTAACACCATGAATAACATGAGAGAGCAAGCAATCCTTTTGCTTGAAAGAGAAAAAAAAGTCATAAAGAGCTAAATATAGAATTTCAGAGATCGTTAATAAAAAAGCCAATGGATAATTCATTTAATATACTTTCCTGCTCATTTTTAATAAAATGTATATGTGAGGAGAAACTAAATTGGAGGTTATTACTAAATCTGTAATATCTAGAAACACTCTTTGTTTCCTTTAAAAAATAATTTGAGATTATCTTGTTATATATTTTAATTGCATATATCTATATTACTTATTAAAATTTGTTTTTTGGAAAACTGATTTCATTTCTTGGAAAAGGTAGCATTTATTTCAAGTTTCCCTCATTTAAAAAAAATCTTTCCTTTTTCAATTCTGCATCAATATTATTTATGTGTTTCAGTAAGTGGTTCCAGCTTTCTTCATTTTTTTTTCTTGCCTCATCTTTTAGTTATTCTACCTACTAATACTTATATAAAGCTAATCAGTGATCACTCATGGATATTCTTAAGTATTAGGAATATTTAAAAAGGAAGAGAAACTATTGTTATATGACTTGCATATTATAGAAATCTTAAGACGGTGCAGCACTTTCCTATTGTACTTTAATTATAAGGACCTAACAGAGCATTGAACTAATACCATCTTTTTGTTAAATTTCTTCAAAATGTACATACCTATCAACTATGTATTAAATGTGTAAGACTGTCTGGTTAAGAGGACAAAAAATAGCCATGAGTAATTCCCCCGTTCTAAGTACCTGAACAGCATTATTATCTTTCTGATTGTGAAATCCAGTGCAGATTCAACCACTGTGTGGTCCACAGTCTGGGTCAAAAAGAGAAGCCCTATTGGTAATTTCACACCAGGCTGCTCAGCTGGATCCATATTTAAAAGCAAGACACAAACACATTAAATGTCTTAAAGTAGTACAGTACTTAGCTACTTTTTAAAATTAAACAAAGGCTTTGTGATTTATGATAAACTAAGGATATCACACAGGAAGGAGACTGCATCATGCCAAAGGACAGACAAGATAAGGATTTTTTTTTTTTCCAAGTGAAGATCAAGGCAGCATTTAAAGCAAAAATAAAATATATGGAAGTGCATTTCCCATCTAAGGTAACTATAGCTTTGTGAAACTTTTGCTTGACTTTTATACATATATATTGTATGCTAGGTCATGATATAAAACCTTTATTTTTTAACTGTAGATCACAGGAAAAATGCTTGATAAGCACCGGATTACATAATCCTTTAAGAGGCTCCTACAAGATCTTTTCCAACTTTTTTTACATTTCTACATTTCTAGATGATTATGGCTAATAAACAGTATAGAAAATAAACAATACAGTTATTACGAATACAAGGTTGAATACAATCCCCTAAATAAGACTTTTTCCTCTAACATTCAAACAAATTTAAGTTTAAAACACACTTCACTTTATTTTTGATTTACTTTAATGGATAACTAGAGGGAAAGCTTAAAACATTTATTTTGCCAAATTAAAAATAAGCGTCTTTCAAAAATTTACTGAGCAGATGAATTGCTTTTCTGACAATAGCCCTTGGAGAATACAGTGAATGGAAAAACTTATTAGCTCATCTTCTCTTTGCAGCTTACTACCGTATTATCTGAACACTTGCAACTAAATTTTCCCTGAAGGCACGCATGCCCAAATGGTCTCATCTTTCAAATCCCTTTCTGAAAATTCATTTCTTGCATATTTTTTTAAGTTTGATTCATCCTATAAGCAGAAAACACCTGAGTTTAAAATTCTACTAAAATGATAAGAAATGCACTGTAAAATTAGTGTCCGTATTATATTTTCTCATAATGGCTTTCAATTATTTTTATGCTGAAATTACGTAAAAAGATGTTTATTTCCTCTGTATAATATACACAAACATGACACACATGAGAAGGAACTGTGATCTTAGACTCACAACTGAAGAGAAACATAAAAGTGACGTATGAATTTAGTCACAAATTCAATACCATGGGAATAATACAGGATATTAATAAATATAGCTACAGGCACTGTTAATCAGTCAGCGGCAGCAGCAGGTACCCAGGAATATCTTTTTGGATAAGCATTCAATGGAACAGTTGGTTTACCTGGTCAGTGATTTTTATTTTTAAGTAAAGACTAATTTTTCTTATCATGACATCAGGGAAGTTATAACAAATGTCAGACATTTCAAATACTGGGGGCATTTGCCTGCCTCAAAGATTTCTCAAAACAAGCCCAAAGAACCTATGATCTTCCCTCTAAAACCTGCTTTACCTAGTGTCTTCCATATCTTTCCAGTAGCTCAGGATAAAGACCTCAGTGTAATTCTTAACTCCTTTTTCTTATACCCAAAATCTAATCAGAAAGCAAATCCCTCAAAATATATTGTGGGAAAAAAAAATTATGTTTCTACCCAGTCCCCTCACTGTCTTTACCACAGCAGCCAGAATAATCCTGTTAAAACTTAAACCTGATTATTGCTCAGTACCCTCCAATGGCTCTCCAACTGCCTCTGCGTAAAAGCCAAAATCCCAGCCGTGGCCTCTAAGATCCCTCAAAGTCCACCCTCCTCCAGGCATCATCTCCCTGGCCTCTCCCACCACCACTCTTCCTCCGGTTTACTGTGCTCCAACCACACTAGATTCCTTGCTGCTTCTGGAGAACCCCAGGCAAATTTCTGCCTCGGACTTTGCACTTGCTGTTTCCTCTGCCTAGAACTCTTTTCTCCCAGATAGGTCTCACTACTTCATCTCCTTCAAATCGCTACTCAGCTTTTTGCCTTTTTTGTAAATAAAGTTTTACTGGAGCACAGCTTCATCCATTTGTTTATATATTATAATTGATGGCTGCCTTCAAGCTAGAACTGCAGTGCTAAACAGTTGCAACGAAGACTATATAGCCAGGAAACTGAAAACATTTACTATTCGGCCCTTTCTAGATCAAGTTTGCTGACCCCTAGAGTAGAAGCAAAGATCCTTGAAAGGGAGAGGATTGGTTGTTGAAAGGCCTGGGTGTGGCATCCATAACCTAAGCAGCTAATTAAAGCTGCCAAGACTGATGGTTCTAAGTGGGGAAAGAGAGAAGGTATTTCCTATGAGAACACAACAAATGAGGGGGGTACCAACAGAATGGCAGGAAACTGCTGCACTAGGAAGCGTAGGATGTTATAATCTGAGAAAATGTTTCAAAGATAGGGCGGTGGAAGGATGAGGTGGGGGATACTGAGGGAGGAGGTGTTAACTGTGGTTTTATAAAAGCAGTGAAGAGCAAGAAAACACCTCTCCGCCCCCAGGTTCAGCAGTATTTAGAGGAATAAAAACAGCTAACTCAAGAGAAAGCCAGACTGAAGTTAGCACTAGAAGAAGAAATAAGCATTTAGAGACCACTGGGAGGACAGAGGGCATTTTCCAAATATTATGACATCAGATTTATTATCATATAATTAAAGGGAAAAAGAAAATTAATAAAAGGTATTAAAACGTGGCAATATTCTCACAGTCTAGATAGTAACCTGTAGTTAAACAAATTGTTGAAGATTCTCTTTGATAAATTTTCATATTTATTTTTTTAGAATAGACATATTTTTAAATAAATATATTAATTTTTAAAAATCATATTTAAGGAGTATGAGTTTCTGTCATTTTATTACTATCATACTCCTGGGGGAGGGGGGTTCTAATCTTACTAAAGTGTTACTGTGATTTTAAATGGTTATGTATATTTCCTGTATTTATAGCATCTAAATTACAGAATACTCTGATTTTATTCATTTATATCATAATGATTTTAATAAATTCATTCTCAGTTTTAATTTTTTTTTCTTTTTGGTTATTTTCCAGATAGGAACACTAGAAAAAAGAAGATACATTTTAAATTGTTTTCAATAAAAACTACATGACATTAATTCTTCTTTTGATGGAGATTGGTTTTGCCATCTTTATTTCCAAGCAAAATTTAAGTCAAACTGTCCTTTAATACCGAATAAAAAACCATTAACAGGCAATATGTTTCAGATTTATTTGGTAAATACTTTTATCTCTATAATCTTGACCACAGTCTCCACTCAGATCTTAGCTTATGGCATAAATGTCTTAAGGAGCTTTTTAATGTTGTACCTGAGATTTTTAAGAAATGAAGTCTTTGTTAGAGGTGGGAGTTCATTCTTTCAGTCACTCAGCCAGTTAACACCGGGGCTGTAACTATGAACAAGTCAGTGGTGACAGCCACCCTCACACCATTTTCAGTCTCTGGGACACAATCCCCTTGCTAATTCTGTGATTCTGCAGTCTAGATGATCAGACTCACAGCTTTACAAAGCATATCCCAATAGTTTTATTTTATGGTTTCTCATTCTGCGCCCCTATGGGAACACAGGGACACAGCCTGATGAGGTGGCAAACAAACCTAAACGAAGCATCAGTGATAATTAAATGCACTGGACGATGTCTTCACCTACTAGTGGTACTAAATCAATGGTCTGTATCTACTGACCAACTGATTTCACCAAACAACATATTCCCCTGATTTTTTTTTCTGGGTTGACTTGCTACTGAGAAACTTTGACAAGTTGTTTAACCTGAAAGATAAATTTCCTAGTAAAAAGAAATTTAGCATCCCCTGTGGCCGACCCAAATCCATTATCCAGAAGGCAGCCATCACTTCAAAATGAGAATCTGATTATATCACACTTGCCAGCCTTAAAATTCTTTAATGTCTTCCTACGATTTATCACATAATTTGTCATCTAAACGGGGACATTTTGAGAGTAAAAGAGGGTGATTAATTTTCACACCAGTAAACCAGGACAGCCCTTGGAAAAGAGGTTAGAGTGGTCACCCCACACACCAGGCTCTCCCTCTTCGACTTCCCCCACACGTGCCCTCCAGTTCCCTCCAGCAAGAGGTCCTCTTTCAGACTGAGGCACTCGGTGCTCTGCTCCTTCACACAGCAAGCCACAGCTTCGCTGTTAATTCTTTGGCTTGGCCTTCTCTTTCCTCCCGTCCAGCTTAACCACTAGCTATGCTTCAGAATTTATTTTAAGCATCACTTCAGGAAAGTCCCCTCAGGCATCCCAAACAAACTCTCATAGCATCACCCATCTCTCCTTCATAGCACTGGACCATCTGCAATGATACCCCTGATTGTGTGATCCTTCAACTAGCATTGTCTTTCCTGCTTAACAGATCTCCTCGGGTGACTGGATTCCTATGTCCCTCGAAAACAGTTTCATAGCATCAGACACCTCAATTAAAACAATATGTATACACCCCAAGCCTGTAAATGGGAAAAAGGATGAATACATGCCTCTTGAACATCATAATGGAACACCGTCTAACCGACTCACCCAAGGATTACCTAGTTCTCTAAGATAGTATCTTTGTTCTGTTTTATTATTTACTATTGATTAGGCCTTAATAGGAATGTGTAAACTATGGCTTACAGGCCAAATAAGGGCAGCACTTTTTGCACAGCCAATGAGCTAATTTTTTTTGTTATTGCTGTTTACATTTTTAAGGGACTGCAAAGACAAGTAAAACAAAAAACATATGATACAGGACCGAGACCTTATATGGCCCACAAACCTAAAATATTTACTACCATATAGAAAAAGTTTGCAAACCTGTGGATTAGAGTATTCCACTTGGATAAAAAAGATGACAGTGCAAATAATCGTCTGAGAACAGTGCAAATGAGTGCTTTGTTGAGACAGAAATGGATTCTCAAAGGTTATAGTTTTACTCCCTAGAAGGCAATAATCAGTTTCGTACTATGGCAATCACATTCCAGAATTCTGTGACTATAAGTATTTCTGTTACTTTTACAGTTTTTTAAACTGGCTTTGACATTCTGTTAGTTCTCTTATCAATTAAGTAAATTTTTTGATATTTTAGATAATATGTAATACTTTAATTGGTGTACAGTATCACCTTATATGATACACCAGTCGACTTAACCAGTCCCCTCTGGAAGGGCATTTGGATTGTCTTCCGGCTTTGGGTCTTTAGCCCCATTGCTATCACTTCTCCTCAGTGAGCTTCTCATTGTTTATTAAATATATATGTAACAACACAGGAGCCAGGATTTCAAGGCCTTCTTTGCCCTAGAGGTATTAACCGATGATCTGTTGTTTGTATTTTACACTCCAGAAAAGAAGGGCTTCTTACTATTCCCTAAAGGACCTATGTTTTTTGACTTTTGAGACCCAAAAGTCCTTTCCTAGAAGGTTACCTACTCCAGTCTCTACTATGGAAATCCTATCTACCCCCTTTTTTTTTTTTTTTAATTTAATCCTATGTACTCCTTAAGCTCCAGTGCCAGCTACCCTTGGTCCATGGACTCAATATGGACTCCTCTTCCTTTATTTCCTATAGTCCTTTGAGCTTCACTTCAGGAAAATTTAAAGAAAACGCAAAGTAAAAATTACCCACTGAAATAAAAATATGAAACTTAATCAACCTGAATTAGTTTAGTCATTTTGGAAATAACACATCCTAAGGTTTTTGTTGATACATAATCAGGTAAAGAAAATCAGAAATTATATCAAATTTCCATTCAGACCCAAGATGTTTTATGGAAACATGGCTTGAAAGTAACTGATACAAAACAAAAACAAAACTGAATCTTTTCAATAGCTTTGTAACATGCTTGATATAAGATAATATTTTTATAAAATGATTTTTATATTTTTTTTTTAAGATTTTGTTTATTTATTCCACAGAGATAGAGACAGCCAGCGAGAGAGGGAACACAAGCAGGGGGAGTGGGAGAGGAAGAAGCAGTCATAGCAGGGGAGCCTGATGTGGGGCTCGATCCCATAACGCTGGGATCACGCCCTGAGCCGAAGGCAGACGCTTAACCGCTGTGCCACCCAGGCGCCCCTAAAATGATTTTTAAAAAGGAAAGGAAGAATAAGAATTGCTGTTGCCCTTAAGTGCTTTGGTCAGTTAAAATGAACATTCCTGCTCACTTTGATAGAAAAGTCTTCATTTTATAGAATTAAACAACTTTCTTCTTCATGTGCCTTCGAATGTGAACTCTCAAACAAATGAGACAACACACTGTGCATTTGACAACACGGTACCCCACAAAACCTGCTACTATATTTCAGTCTCTGTGGTCTCCATGACTAGCAAATTGTGGCATACAGAGGAAACTGGGTAAATGCTTATTAAGGAATTAATGGATTCTGGTATTAGCATATCAGTGGGTTGGTTTAGGCTAGGTTAGTCTCCTAAAACAACTCTTGGTGAAAGATAAGTCCACATTTCTATAATTATAAAATAAAGTTAAAGTTTGGACATGTGGTGACCTATAATCAACACACAGGCATCCTAAGGATTGCTTTTAACTTCATACAAAAAGATTAATATCATCTTAGCTACAATAATGCTTATCAAATCTTGTCTTATTCTAGATTTTTGTTTATGTCCCTGACAGACGCAAAATCTTCTCTTCTCTCCAACCAAGCACACGGAATAATGAGAAAGGACCGCCTGCCTAGCTGGCCAGATGTCTGGTGATCAGTGAAGCAAACGCAAGAGATTGCAGCCAGGTCAGACTTACTTCTAGCTATTTATATATGCCTTGCTTAATCCACAAAGTGTTGAAGGCAGGGAGCAGGCATTTAATAAATAGTTGCTGATGAAGAATTATTTTCCCAGTAAATATTTATTGAGTTCCCCTCAGTGCAAAGTACCACAGGTACCAGGAATGAAGCCGAGAACAAAACTATGTGCGTGACCCTCACAAAGCTAATGTTCAAATGTGCGAAGACAGATCAATGTCAAACAAGTAGACGAATCATATGTATGTGTAAGAGTGTAGTAAGTGCTCTGAAAAAAAAAAATAGAGAAGAGTAAGGGAAAGTGAGCATCAGGAGAAGGAAGAGAGGAGGATATATGGAAAAAACTTCATTAATAAGGTAAATTTTGAGGGGAAAACAGAAGGAAATGAACAGAGCAAATCATGAAGATGGTTCAGAAAAAATCTGATAGACTACAATTGATGTGTTTGAGAAACAGTGTGTCTAGAGCAGAGTGAATAAGAGAGAGGATAGCAGGGGAGGAGGTCAGAGGTCTGAGTATGCTTGTGTTTGGTCAGTGGGCTCTCAGGGGCCTATAGGGCTTTGGAAGAGGCCATTAAGGGCTTTGATCTTTCCTCTGAGTTATATGGGAACTCACTACAGGCTTCTGAGGAGGGGAACACTGTTCTGTTTGTTTTTAAAATAACACTGTATCTGGTGTGCTGAAATATACTGTAAGGAAGCAAAGACAGAAACAGAGAAACTAATGTAAAAAGCCAGGTGAGGGAAAGATGATAGAATTTCAGGCAAGAGTAGTGGCACTGAAAGCACACATGTGGTCAGATCCTGGACATATTTTGAAAGCAGAGCTGACAGGTACTGCTGATAGATGTGGGATATGAGAGAAGGAAAGGAATAAAGTACGATTTCAAGGGTTCTGAGTAATTGGTATATGAGAATAGCTGAAGGTGGAGGGGTGGCTGGCTGAGGCGATGGGAGTAAATTTGAAACTCCTAATATACATCTTAATGGAGAAATCAAGAAGGTAGCACATAAATGAATTCACTCGTTAGTGCATGAAATCTATTCTTGGCCTGCCAGAATATAACATGAAAAGAAAATATCAGGGGCCATCTGGGTGGCACACTTGGTTAAGCGGTTAAGCTCTTGGTTTCGATTCAGGTCATGGGATCATCAAGCCCCACCCTGGGCTCCATGCTCATTGTGAAGTTGGCTTGGGATTCTCTCTCCCATCTCCCTCCGTCCCCCCACCTCCCACACACTCTCTCTCAAATAAATAAATAAATCTTAAAAATAATAAAAGTAGATATCAGAACATTGTTGTGTTTAAGAGCAAGACCTCTGAGGTCAGTATTCTTATGCTCTTCAGTCTTGGCAAAGTACAGAATGGATCTGGGCCTCCATTCCTCATATGTAAACTGGGGGGCTGGAGTTAGATGGGTCTCAGCGTCTGCCTCACCTAAAAACAGTACATCAGCATCAAACTTTAAGCAACATTTCTTATAACATCGATTATACAAATAAAGAGTAAATATTTTTCACAGGGATTCTTAAAAAAATTTTTTTTAAATGATAGGCTATAGTTCCATCTATGAATAAGGCAACAAATTACCACTTGGAAGTTATCCCTTACTTCTTTTTGATCACCGATTGCCGTATGATGCTCTCTTCAAAGCTAAAGGAAGTAGAGAAAAATGCCTTTCCAATAATTATGCTTTTAATTCTATGTAGAAATGTGTTCTTTTAAAAGCAAAAGTAAATTTGATTCTTCCAGTTCAAATCATTTTTTTAATCATTTTTCACTATAACAAACTTCAGACTGCTTAATACAGTGATTTCTCATTATTCGTGGTAGTTACGCTCTACAAAGTCACCATGGACGCTGCATTAGTAAATACTGAACCAATGCTTCTGAGGAAAATACAGGGTTAGCTTCCTGCAAACCTCCAGTCACATTTTTTGTCAATTTATCAATGCATAACCTTGCTTTATATGTGTTTCTGGTTGAAGAAACCTTATTTAATTAATCTATGTTGCTGACTCATTAATGATGGACCCATAGCCAACAGTGCTATAACTCATGCCTGACGGAAGTAAAGCTTATCTAACATGCATGTTTTTCTGCATGAGGGACATCACAGCCTTTCTGAGCTTAGAAACAATAAACAGTACTTCAGCACTATGCTTGGGGACCATTCCAAACAGAAAAATCACCAAGAAAAAAGCACAAAAATATGACATTAAATAGTGAAAAAGACACTTGTTTCAAGTATAAGAGCTGACACAAGAAAGCAGATTGTGACCTTGTCAGACCTCAGCTGGGAGTGCCATGCACATCAGGTGACTCCAACTTTTTGCTGCTCTCCACATGTCTGTGAATGTCCAAGACTGACCACAAAAGTGCCCCAGTATTGAAGGGATTAAAAATAAATTTTAACAATCAAGCGAATTTGCAAATATGGAATCTGCAAATAATGAGGACTATATTTATTTCCTCATGTAGTTTCAATTGATCATGGTTCTTAGCTCTTTATATTTAACTGCTCTTTAGCACTACTATCAAGTATCAAGTATTAATAATAAACAAATACTTAATAAGGAGCTCAAACCTATGCGGTTAACCATTTCTAAAGTAAAACTTAATATATCAGTTAACATCTGATCAATCTACTTTATAATCTTATCTTTTCCAGATACAATCTTCCTAATATTTAATACTTTATGTATAACCATAAACACTATTAAAAGAATGGCTACATATGATGACACTGTGTTAGAAAGCACACTAGCAAATTACACTGCAGTTTATAACCTACTATAAGATTGGCTTCCATTCAGGAAAGAAAATAAAAAAGAAAGAGAAAAGGAGTAAGATATAGCCTCATTAATTTTAAAAAGCCATCTTTAATATTAAAATGAACTATGATTAACACTAATGTGAAAATTATACTTAAAAATGAGCAGTAAAATCAGAAGTCTAGGTGACCTTTCTTCTGGATTCCTGCCATGGAACAGTGAAGTGTGAATAGAGTCTGATACCTATCACCTTCTCTGATCCTCTCAAAGGACTTATCTTTCCTCCTACAAAGCTTCTGGGTGTTCAAATTATTCATCATTTCATGAAATATTTGGGGTTCCCTGGCAAGAACAATTCTCAAGATTATACATATGAATAAAAAGAGTAGAAAAGAAAGGTAATTAAAATGAAGGCAATGCTTTCTATTTGGTAAAAGTGAATTCCTTTTTTAAAAATTATTTTCATTTTTTAAGGGCAATAAAATCTTAGAAGATGTCATTTTGGTGTCATATTGGGAAATTTACAATTCTTAATATCTCCTAAACAGAAAGGTTTTTGAACTAGATTGAAGGTTTGCATGAATAATCTTACAAGCTGAAAAAAAGAACGGCTGTACCTGCTTCTCTTGCTTTGAGTTGCCAGTAACTCAGAACAAAACTGCACCCAAGAATGTCAAACACAGGTGGAAGAACATTTCCACAAACTTAAAAAATTACTTACTTCTAGAACTGGACGAAACAAAATCTAAACAGTAAAAAACAACAACAAAAACTATAAATGAATCATACACTGGAATTAAGGCACTAACATTTTTTATTTCAAGCATATTCTTTCAATTGCATAATTCATTAAACACACACAAAAATAATGAAGAAACTATGCTAAGTGTCAGACTGAACAGAACTACCCAATGGGCTGAACCTCGAAAAACCTTTTATAAACTGCTGATGTAACTGAATGATCTAATAAGTTTGTATCAGAAATTCCCAGAACCGAGGGTTCACAATTTCAGTGTGACCATTTGTGATAAAATTTTTAAAACCAAAAACGGAGTCAAAACAATTTTAATAATTTGTTTTTAAGGAAAGATACATGACATAAACTGACTAAAAGTAAGCTTTTGGTCTTTTAAACTTTCTCAGTAAGAAACGACTCTCAGTAAAAATTATATTCTATATAGCATATAATAATACATGCACATACATACAACTGGAAAATGTTACACAAAATGATACTTAACCTTACCACATGTAAGGCATTCTGATATTTTTTATTAAATATTTCATTACATCTAGTGGTAATGGGTCATGACGTACAGTTCAAAAAAACACCTGACAGAATATTTGTCATCTCTTTCCCAGTTCAGGGTCTCAGTGCTAGTAGTGAATTGATCTAATAGTGAAAAAGATTTCATTTCTTCTTAATTTCCTTAGATAATAATATATGTCATATAAGTTTACTCCTGTCAATTGGATTATATTCTTAGTAAAATAGAAAGGATAGAAAAACAAATTCTCCATCCTGCCATTTTACTCTAATAGTTCTCAAACCCAACTTCCCCCAGGAAGACTTATACAAAGGAAATGATGTACAATTTGCAAAGTTAAAAAGCTCTTTAGTGGACATTTAGGATATTGACTAAGAAGAGCAATTTAATATAGCAGATGATGAATCAGGTCCATATTATTCATAGACCAAGCAATCTAGACATAAATTCAACACTTTACCTAGGCTCATCTTTATCTTCCTTCCTGTTCACATCTAATTCAAGTCACTGTACTAAATATCCATTTGTTATATAGCAAAAAAAAATTAATGTTACTTTCAATGAAGAGAAATATTTACATAGAGCTGCCACTAAATCTGCCATCATTAATATCAATAACGTACAACTGCCAATGCCTCCAGGATAAACGTCAAGTCTGTGTCAAGAATTGGATATTATACTGCTAATGCCTCAAACCAGAGCAGTATGCTACCATACTCACTGACAGAATAGACGGTCCATGCAAAACCAGTTTCCTAACAATGATCAATCCCCAATTTACATATGGCAGAATCTGTCAGATTGGACAATCCTAGGTAACATGACTGCATACTAGCTGCAAGGAAGGCTGAATTTGATTTCTTACTTTTAAGTAGGTAAGAAAGGACTCAAAATGTTGTGATTTTCCAACTTTAGAAAGACTACTTAAAAGATCATAGGTTATGGCAATTTTCCATCACACCCATATTTTGTGTAACATATAATCAACAAAACATTAAAAAAGATCAAGTTCCAGAATTTCAGACTTAACAGAGATACTAAACATCAACTACAATGCACACTCTTTGTTGTACCAAGGGAGTCCAGGGGTTATATATTTATTTAAATCAGAGCGCAACACTGTTATTCCAAAACAGGTAATGGTTTTTGTACTGGACCATTCAAAAATCTCCTCTTGTATTCTCCTACCCCTAATGTTATTTGTGAGCAGAGAATGGCTCAATTAAAAACATAAGGAATTACACTGAAGGTGGTACAGCTGGTGATTTTAAAAAGTATCCAGACTGGTTGCAGTTGGTTCCTCTAATATCCAACAAACATTCCCCTCAACTGAGAGAATTTGCTAACGATTTTATGAGTTGTTGCCCATGAGTTAGAGGATTCTTGAGCATCAACATTTCAAAAACAGTAATACAAAATAGCAAGTCAAATGCCTTAGCAGGATGGTCCTGAACAAAACATTAACTGGATCAATATCGTCTTTGGCGTTTGTTGGCCTTTCGTTAGGTTGGGACGTGAAGATGAGTGAGGGAAATATGTTGTGGTGAAACTGTGGTGCCACAAGCCTGCTTTCAAGTAGCAAGACAATCTAAAAAGTAATTTAGAAAAGAGATATACACTCACACTGAGTGAAGAAACAAGTGTTCTGGATGATGGTCATCCTCATGATGGTGAAGGTAGGGTGTCTTTATAGAGTTCTATCTAATTTAGAAGTTTTGAAGGAATATATAAAAGGACAGACAACTCCAATGATAGAATTGCAGATGCAAGATTACTTTTGTAAGTTGAAAGATTACTTTTGTTAGTTTGCTATTATGTAGTATTGGGAAGAGAATAAACATATGTATTTATGATTTTTTCTCAGCAGCTCTGGCATAGTAAGTTATAGAATAACAACTGTATCTCAGAGGTATTGTGGGTTCAGTGCCAGACCACCATAATAAAGCAAATACTGCAATAAAGTGAGTCAAATGAATTTTTTTGATTCCCAGTGCATATAAAAATTATGCTTGCATAATTATGTAGTCTATTAAGTGTGCAATAGTATTATGTCTAAAATGTACATAACTTCATTAAAAAATACTTTACTGCTAAAAAATGCTAACTATGATCTGAGCTTTCAGCAACTTGGAATCACTGATCACAGATCACCATAACAAATATAGTAAGTGAAGAGTTTTAAAATATTGTGAAAACTACCAAAGTGTGACACAGAGACATGAAGTGAGCACTGTTCAAAAAATGGTACCAATAGACTTGTTCGACACACAGTCATCACAAACCTTCAATTTGCAAAAAAAACTCAATATCTGAGAAGAGCTATAATGCAAAGAACAATAAAATGTGAATTATGCCTGTATGGTAGTAAACATTTATTATCCAATCAAAGCTTATATGATGTAAACAGAGAGGTTCCTGAGCAAACTGAAAACCCTCCCCAAATTCAAATCTATGAAGTTCTTATCAAGCTTCTTATAGCTTCCCTCTCATTCTTGAGGGTAAGTGTCCTCATGTTTCCCTCTGGTTTTCAAATCTTTTCCTCTGTTATCAACTTCAGCATTAACCCCAATGGAACATAAAGCAGGACTCATTTCTAAATAGAGACAGAACTCTTAGAGCAAAAAAGAGAACAATCTCTCATTCATCATTCTGTTCTGTGTGTTAGCATGAGCATTCAAGCTCCCAGACTCAGAATTAAAAGTCTTTCATTTGCAATAATAAATTGATTCACACAACGACAGGTTTTAATCATAAAAGTACAACTTCAAAATATTTTCAGAAAAGTTTTGAAAACAGTCAACCAAATAAATTTCCTCCCCACCCAAAAAAAAAAAAAAATCAAAGGAGATATAGCTAATAGAAGTCTTCCTATGACTTGCAAATCATCAACTTGCTATAGCATAATACATAATATGGTCACTAAATGGTACCTACCCTGCTAGGTCTTGGTTTAAAAGTCTATAGAGATAGGAGGCAGTCCAGGATGGTGACATAGTAAGATTCTAAACTCACCTCCTTCATAGACACACTGAAACTACAGCTACATCAGGAAAAATTTCCTCTGAAAAAGATATGAAAACTAGCTAAACAGCTCTGTCCATCAAACAAGAAATGGGCACATCAAAGTAGATAGCAGAGGCTGAGATGCAGTCTCACCGTAAACCCCACCACCTACATGTCAATGCATCACCAAGAGGGAACTCACAAATCAAAACTTCCCTCTGAGGAGCGAAGTGCTCATACCCCACACATCAGACACCCCAACTCTTACAACCTGCACCTGGAAGAAGAGCCTCCAAAATATCTGGCTTTGAAAACCAACAGGGCTTGGGTCTATGAGACCCAAACAGCTGCAGCAAACTGAGAGACTGCTCTTAAAGGGCAGACTCATTTGCTCTAGGGCCCAGCACAAAGTTAGCAGTTTGAAAAGCACCCAGACATTATGTGAAGAAAATTAATGTGCTAATTTTAAAGCATTCTCTGGTAGGGCAGCGGCCTGTTGGGATTATTCTAGTAGGGTGATGGGTGCCATTTTTGCACTCTCCTTTTAACTTGCTAAAGCCAATGGGAGGTAGGCACCTTTTTTTATTCCTTTTCATGGAGGATGCCATCTTTAGACTCTTAAATGGCAGATACCGTCTTTGCGCTCTCCCTCTGCCTTGCTAAAGCCTGTGGGAACCATACTTGTACCTCCCTCTGCCTTCCTACAGCCAGTGGGTAACATTCCTGTGCTTTCCCTCTTCCTTGCAATAGTTGGCAGGGGCTGCCCTTTTCTTTTCCTTTTTTCTTTAGCGGGTGTCGTCTTCCCACTCTCCCTCTGCCACACTCCACAATGTCAATACCTCCTGGAGGGGAGCTTTTACACACAACTGGTGTTTGTTTTGTTTTGTTTTTTAAGTGTAGTGTCTGAGTTTGTGTAACAGCAGCCTATGGGACACCCCTTGAGCACCTGGCTCAGGAGACCAGATGGGCTTGCATTCCTGGATCTCATAATTCTATAACAACTGGAGACATTCCTTGGCAAACTACTACCCCCAGGGCACTGCACAGATAGCAGACTGAAACACACCCCAGTCTTTCCAGAAAAAGGACTATTTGAGTTCCTAGGAGCTTTGCCCTGGGGGCAAGCTCCTGGTCTGGCAATCTGAGAAGCCTCCTAGAGGCCCTGAAAGTGCTCTCAGGAAGCAGAAACCAATAGATGCGGTCTTTGTACTCCTAACTCACAATACCTCACTGGTAACTCCCAGAAAGGAGATTTTATGTTCATCTAGAGCCCCAATATCTGTAACTATTGCTTGGGGACAACTTCAGATCACCTGGTCTGGAAGCCATCATGGTTTACAATTGTGGTCCCACAGGACTATATATATTTGCATACTTTGTAAGTTGGGGCCTAAAGGTCTAGCTTCTAATCAGCCTGAAATTAGGTGCTGACTGAGATCTCTTCCTTTGGGACACGGATAGGTCTTGGTACAACCTCAACAACTGAGAGCTATTAAAAGTAAAATAGGTTGCTGGGACAATCACAGAGGTTGAGAGGCAACCAGGAGTTAGAGCAAGGTTGAACAGTAAGTTTCATGCCCTATACAAGGCCCCTCCTACAAGACAGAGAGAGGTAGCTGTTTCACCAAAAACATAAAACAGTCACGAAAAATAAGGAAACAAAAAGTATGTTGTAAATAAAAGAATAAGATAAAACCTCAGGAAAAGGACTCAATGAAATGGAGATACGTCATTTACTTGACAAAACATTCAAAGTAATGGTCATAAAGACACTCACCAAATATGGGAGAAAACTGAATAAACACAGTGATAACTTCAACAGAGATGGAAAATATAAGAAAGTACCAAATAGAAGCCAGAGTTGAACAGCACAGTAATTGTACAGGAAAACTCACTAGGGGGTTTCAATAACAGATTACATGAAGTAAAAGATCAGTTAATTTGAAGACAAGACAGTGGAACCCACTCCATGAGAGCAGCAAGTAATAATGAAAAAGGTCAAAACAGTTCAAGCGGCTTATGAAGCATCAAGTGAACCAACATTCACATTACAGGGGGGTAGAAAACTTGTTTGAAGAAATAATGGCTGAAAAATTCCTAACCTGGGGAAGGAAACAGACATCTAGATCTGGGAAGCCCTGAGAGTTCCAAATAATTTGCAATCAAAGAAACGCACACTAAGGCACATTAAAACTAAAATAGCAAAATTAAAGACAAAGTGAGAATTAAAAAAGGAGAAAGAGAAAAACAACTAGTTGAGAACAAGAGAACAAGCCTATCAGAAGATTTTTTTCACCAGAAATTTTACAGGCCAGAGAAGAGTGGCATGTTATATTCAAAGTGCTGAAAGCAAAAAATTCCAACCAATAATACTTTACCCAGCAATGTTTTCATTCAGAATTGAAGAAGAGATAGTTTTCCAAATAAGCAAAAGCTAAAGGAATAATACAACACCGCTAAACCAACTGCTTACAAGAAACGTTAAAGGGATTTCCTTAAGAGGTAAAGAAAGAATGCTAATTAGTAACAATAAAACATAAAAAACTACAAATATCAGTGGTAAAGGTAAATATACAGTAAATATCTTTACTGTACATTAAACACTTATAAAGTGAATATGAAAGGTTAAAAGACAAAAGTAGTAAAAATAATAGCTACAATACTTAGTTAAGGGACATGCAAGATAAAATGATGTAAAATGTGACACCAAAAAAATGAATTGTGGGTGGGTGGAGGAGTGAATGCAGAGCTTTAGAATGTGTTCAAATTTAAGTTATTATCGACTTAAAAATAGACTGCTATAAATATAGACTGTTATATGTAAGCCTCATGGTAATCAGAAAGCAAAAACCTATGGTAGATACACCAAAAAAAAGAAAAAGGAATCTAAGCACATCACTGAAGAAAGTCATCAAACCACAAAAGAAAAGAGCAAGAGAGGAAGAAAGAAACTACAAGGAACTACAATGCATCCGGAATATAATTAACAAAATGGCAATAAGTAAATACCTATCAGTAAGTACTTTAAATGTAAATGTACTAAATTCTCCAGTCAAAAGACATGAAGTGGCTGAATAAATTTAAAAAAGAAAGAAAACAAAAACAAAACAAGGCTCATCTAGGGGTGCCTGGGTGGCACAGCCGTTAAGCATCTGCCTTCGGCTCAGGGCGTGATCCCACCGTTATGGGATCGAGCCCCACATCAGGCTCCTCCACTATGAGCCTGCTTCTTCCTCTCCCACTCCCATGCTTGTGTTCCCTCTCTCGCTGGCTGTCTCTATCTTGGTTGAATAAATAAATAAAATCTTAAAAAAAAAAAAAAAAAA